>NC_133666.1:119345526-119645526 GCF_037893015.1 Macrotis lagotis
CTTCCTTAGTCATAAACTGTTCCCCCCACATACATCTTAACAATGATATCTGACTTGTAGCTAAAACTTTCCATATGTGAACCCCTTGAAAGCAGAGATTGTTTCCTTTCCTATTTATATTCTCAGTGATACAATTATGTATATAGCAACAAAAGAAAATGATAAATATTGAATTGAATTAATCATTTTGAGAATTAGCTATAGGTATCAAGTTTATCAATGATTAAAATATGAGAAGGGAAAATGTAAGCTTTTTCAAATGGTTTTCTATAGATTTAGCACAATAACACAAATGAGTGAAAGGTATAATGAATTTAAGATGACCCTATGTTTATTGTCTGTTGATTACACGAAAGTGTTTGATTTAGTAGAGCAAAACAATGTCCCAAGACCAGCAAGGAATCTGCCATGAATATCTACAATCAATAAATAGACATTTACTGAGCACTAAGATAGGCATTATACTAAACATTGCATATAAAAGACAGAAAGGAATCTTTTCTGCCTTCAAAGAACTAAGATACTATTGAGGAAAACATATAAATGTATGCAAAATATATATAAAGTAAATGCAAGTTAATGGAGGAGGGGGAGTTTTTTTAGCTGTCAGAATGATCAGGAAAAATCTCATGTAGAAGAGTCATTTGAGTTGAGCTAATAGGGAAGTGTTGGCTTCTGTGAAGTGGAGATGAGGGGAGAATCTATTCCAGGAATGAGAGACAGCCTGGGCAATGGCACGGAGATGGAAAATGGATAGTAGACTATAGAGAGGGCTATAAAATCTTTATGCTTAGCACAGTACAGTTCTTTTGGGGAGGGCAGTTAGATTGTGCAGTAGATAGAGCACTGGCCTTGGAGTCAGGAGGATGGGAGTTTATATCCAGCCTCAGACACTTATTAGCTGTGTGACCTTGGCTAAGTCACTTAATCCTAAATATCTCACATCCACTCTTCCTGATTCCTATCTGGCCACTAGACCCAGATGGCTCTGAAGGAGAAAGTGAGACTGGTGACTTAGTACAGTAATCCCCTCACTAAAAGCCAATTCACGAGCTTGTCATGGCATCACTTCCCTGATGTCATGATTTTCTTCGAAAATGAAGGACAACCATTATTATTATTATTATTATTTTTCAGTGATCCCAAATAATCCCGGGCACAAAGATCTATCTTATTAAGTGTTCTCTTGGTGATGTCTTATGGCCTCTGACCTAGAAATATTCTTTCTGAAGAAGAGAAGTTGCAGGTGATTCAAAGAGCAATAGAAAATTATATGGCAAGCAGAAATGGATAATAGAATATTTGAAAGGAGGACTTGTGTGTAAGGAGTACAATATAGGATGTCATAAATGAATAGGGAATAAAGCATTTATTAAGTGCTTATTGTCTACAAAGCATTAAGGACACAGAAAAGTTTTTAAGAAGCTCACATGTGAAAGGTGTTAGCTACAAGTTAGATATCATTAATGAGATGCATGCTCCAATAAAGTTTAAGACCTAGAACAGGGGCTTTTAACATTTTTTTTCTGACTCCTGAACTATTTAGACAGTCTGATGAAGTCTATGAAATTCCTATTGTAATAATATTTTTAAATGCATAAAATAAATATATGTAAGATTTCAAAGTAAAATAACTATATTGAAAGATAATTATCAGACAGCTAGGTGGCTGTTCTGGAGTCAAGAGGACTTCAGTTTAAATACAGGTCTCAGACATTTAATAATTACCTAGCTGTGTGACCTTGGGTAAGTTACTTAACCCCATTGCTTTAAATTAAAAAAAAAAACTAAATGAAAGACAATTATCATAATAGATTTTTAAAAAACTTATGAACTCAAGTTAAGAAACCTTGACCTAGAACTTTGAATCCAGATTGAAACTTTTATTTTTTAAGGTTTTTTTTTGCAAGGTAAATGGGGTTAAGTGGCTTGCCCAAGGCCACACAGCTAGGTAATTATTAAGTGTCTGAGGTTGGATTTGAACTCAGGTACTCCTGACTCCTAGGTCAGCGCTCTATCCACTGTGCCACCTAGCCACCCCTGAAGCTTACATAGATTTAAACTTTACTCTTATTGTTTTATTTTGCTACATGGTTAACATAGAAATATGTTTTGCATTGTCTCACATGAATAACTGAAATCAAATTGCTTGTTTTCTTAAGGAAAGAATGAAACTTGGGAGAAAATAGGATGATTTGGAGCTCAAAATTTAAAAAAGTTTATTTTTTATGTGTAATTGGGAATTATTTAATAAAAAATAAAAATAATTTATAAAAAAGAACCCTTGATTTAGAGCAGGGGCAGGAAACTTCTGACTCCTGGGTCATATTGGTCTGGTATTGCCAAGGCAACCGTGGTTGGGGTGGGGGGGACTCAAAATTCAACAATTATTGGAACTTTTTAGGAAGGAATGAAATAAATGTTTGACCAAATATAGCTCATGAATGATGTTATAAATATACAAATGGCCCTTGGCAGGAAAAAAAAAAGGATCCCCATCCCTGACTTAGAGGAAGATTTTGACCTCATTTAGGAGATGCACTGTGGTGGATCCAAGGGAGAACATGAATTAGAATCACAGAGAATGAGAAATAATTTCTGAGTTGAGAACTGCTCCAATGGAAGAAAAATATACATCAATGAGTTCCATTAAGGTGTGACACTTAGAATTACAGGAACTTTTTTTTAAAAAATTACATCTTGTGCTGTTGAAATACTTCATAATAAGGCAATGTGACTCCTTCCTCAATTGTAAAATAGAGATAACAATATGACCTATTTTGCAGGTTTGTAGTGGGATCAAATGAGATAATATTTGTAAAAAGAGTTTGGCATGATTCTTGGAACACAGTAGCTACTTTAGAAATGCTAATGCTCATACTATAACTTTTCCTATTTAAGCAGAGCATCTTTAATCAGAGTCTTAGTCTAATGCCAAGATGCCTTATCGTTGCTTAGGGCTGTCTATTGGTTATTTTATTTTATTTTGTTTTTTTAGGTTTTTGCAAGGCAAATAGGGTTAAGTGGCTTGCTCAGGGCCATACAGCTAGGTAATTATTAAGTGTTTGAGACCAGATTTGAACCCAGGTACTCCTGAATCCACTGCCCCACCTAGCCACCCCCTGACTATTGGTTATTGAAGGCTATGCCTGGAGGATATTTAAACTTCCAAACTGGAAAGTCCATGGACCCAGAGATGGATCTCATTATCTGCTACCTAAGAATGATCCTGGATAAGTTTCGAGAGGCTTTTCATTGTGATGTTTATTTACAGCTGATAAAGGATTTTTTTTTCTCCCTAAAGTAACTCATCACTATCTATTATAGTGAATCATTGAAGGGCTTCAATCTGCACTGCTGGAAGGAAGACACCAATGAAACTGTTGATTCTTGGGGACTGATGTTAAATTAGAATCTAGTGACCAGAATTGAATCTGTCTGACTGAAGATCTTGGAGTAAAAATATGCTGAACATGAAGAGTTATCCTAGTCAGTAACTGAACCTATCAAAGATATAGGGAATGGATGAATGTGAGGCTATTCTAGATCAGGGTTTTTTTTTTAATTTTTCATCTGAGAACCCCCCAGAGTCCATAGAGATTTTAGGAAATCTATGAACTTGGATAGGAAAATTTTGTATCTTTATTTTTACTCATCTTCAATTGAAATTTTGCATTTGTTTCATTGATGAATGTGGAGAGCATCATTTTTTCTGAGTAGAGATCCTTAAACTTCATCAGACTTGCAATGGGACCTATGATATTAAAAAAAAGATTAAGAACTTCTGCTCTAGATAGACCCTCTCTCTCTCTTTTTTAAATAAGTAACTGATATCAGTTTGGTTTTTTTTTTTTTGGTCTAATTTTGTTTGTTTTTTTGTCCTCAAGTAAAGATTACAAATTATAAAGATTACACAGATTTAGAGCTGGAAGGGATTTAAGTTAGATTAATTTCTAGTTAACTGAAGGTTATTTAGTTGTTTTAGTAAATTGAAATTTTGTTATGCTTAAGCATGCCTATTTTATTTCTAACTTGAATGTTAGTTTGAAAGCAAAATATTTCATTCTTATAATAAAGAGTAAACAAGAGCCTAGAGATATGATAAAAAAGAATAATGTATGGGTGTAGGAGGCCGCCCCACAGCATACCTACTGGCCTTGAAGGACATGAGATGAAGTCCCGTAGAGCAAACTCCAGGATACAGGCTAAGGCAAACCTTGGTCACCTCAAATCCTCGGCCACAAGGAAACTGGGAGGCACCCCCATATCTGCTCCCCCCATATCTACCCATCTAACTTCCCTATTTCACCCATCCCTCGCTTGACAAATTTCTGCATAGAGACAGTTGACTAAGGCAATGCAAGAGGCTCAGGCCAATCTGATATAGGCCTCAGGAGATCCTCCCATACCCTGCTTCCGCATATAGAATATAGTATATAAGTTTACAGAAGCAGAAACAAATTGGACTTGCCCCCTGATCCTCTGTGTGAGTTGTCTTCCTTCGGCAGTCCCGGAGGTTCCACAGAGGGAAGAGCCCCAGACAACATATGGGACTTTTTTGTTTGTTTATTTATTGGTTTGCAGCTATTATCTTCTCTGAAATTGGCCTAATACAAAAAGCAGAATGTCCTTATTTAAGATTCTTTTTCAACTTTGTTATTTTAATAAACTCTTTACATGACTGAAACTCTCCTCAATTAATTTGGACTTTGACTTAGTGATCTGATATGAGTTGAGAATCTGGCTGTTGCTGCCATTGCTAGTGTGTATGTGTGTGTGTGTGTGTGTGTGTGTGTGTGTGCTTTTATGTGCATGTGTTTACCTGTCTGCCAGCCTGCTTCATCTAACTGCCAATTACTGAGTAGTAACGAGTAATAGATTATCCTTTCTTAGAGTCATTTCAGGGTTTGAGAAGAGTGTCATTTGTTTCCTGGCTTAATGCCAAGAACATTCACTTTTTTTATTAGGAGCTTACTTGAAATAGAGTCATATTGGGTTTTTGCAGTGAAAAAGTCTGTTTATCAAGAGAAAGTGAGACTCCTGGATGTGAAATTGACCATGTTTGTCAATCTTCTGACATTCAATGTGTAGAATTTGAGGCATGGAGTCATAGAATATCCTTGAATCTACCTAACTCTTCATGGATATCAATTCAATTCAACAAAATATATTGAATGTCTAGTATGTGTCAGTTTTGTGCAGATGATACAACTCTATATGTATGTATGTATGTATGTGTATATATCCTTTCTCTCTCTCTCTCTCTCTCTCTCTCATTCTCACTCTTTCTTACTCTCTCTCTTTTTCTCTCTCTCAACATTTATAAGCCTCTACTCTATATTTGATACTATGCTCACATATATGAGTATCATGGTGTTATCATAAGGGAAATCTTTCCCCAACTACTAGACTGAGGCCTGCAGGAGCTAGTCATAAAGTAGGAAGGTGATGGGCCTATGTGGAAAGAGTTGGTGCCAATCCCTGGAGCTTGTATCCTGGGTCATTTCTCCTTGCTCTGCTATAATTTAGTCATATGAGTTTTTCTTGGCCAGAGTACTGGAGTGGTTAGCCATTTTCTTCTCCAAGTCATTTTCTAGATGAGCAAACTAAGCAAACAGTGTTAAGTGACTTATCCAGGGTCAAATAGTAAGTATCTGAGGCCACATTTGAATTTAAGATGAGCCTTCCTCATTTCTAGGTCTGAATCTATCTACTGTGCTACCTAGCTGTCCTTTTCTTGCTCTTTGTTAAATCATGTAGTTCCTAGATGATACATTGATCCATGTCATGGAGAAAATTGGAGAGTATGGGAAAGGGTTCCATATATTGTAATGGAAGACTGAACCAGAAAAAAGCAGTCTACTAAATTGTCTTAAAAAGAGAGTCAGTTTCCACTCCTTTCTCTGTTACCCTTTCATTGAATGTGTAGTTTGGAGCATCTCTCCCTTGCACTTTTATTGAGTCAGAAAGGAGGGTATTTTATTCTCTTCTCTGCCCCAACACCAGCAGCTATGGTGGCTTCATGTACAAAGCAGTGAAAGCATGAACTTGTCTTCATGGCTCACTAAAGGACCTAGCTACAACTTCTGCTTTGTATTTCCTTCACAGAATATGGATGAAGATATTGAAGTTTAGGGAAATGTTACTAGGATAATGCAGACTGATGTGAAAGTAAAATTTGAATTTAAGAAGATGAGTCTTCTAAGGTCCCCAGGGTCTTTTCCTCCCAGGAATATATAATAGAAGTTATGGGTAACATATGTTTCTATATCTGTTTATGTGATTCTTTTTTAAGGTACTTTGAGCACCTTATGTCTTTTCTCTATTTTTTATTCTTGTGTTTCCTTTCCTATATGGGTTCCTGTTTTGTCAATCAATCAATCAATCAAACAAACAACAAACATTTATTAAGCAGGTATTTACTATTCCAGGTACTATATCAAATATTCAGAATTCAAAGAAAGACAAAAACATGGTCCCTATCTTAAAAGAAGAGGAGCTAGATGACTCAGTGAATAGGGTTCTAGGCTTGGAGTCAGGAACACCTGAGTTCACATCCAGCCTCAGAAAATGATTAGCTGTGTGACCCTGGAAAAGTCACTTAACCTCTGTTTGTATTAGTCTTTTGGAGAAGGAAAAGGCAAACCACTCCAGTATTTTTGCCAAGAAAATTCTATGGATGGTACGATGACCTACAGGGTCATAAAGAGTTGTACATGACTGAGTAACTGAAAAACAACAGCATTCATAGAACTCACATTGTGATGGGGGGGGAATAGTTAGGTACATAGATGGAAACTATAGGGTACATGGAAAACAATTTCATTAGGAAGGGACTAGTGACTGAAGAGAGGAAAGAAGACTGAGAAAGGCCTCCAGTAAGAAGGTGGGATCTGGGCTGAGTATTGAAGAAAGTCAGAAAAACTATGAGTTGGAAGTGAGGAGGAAGAGTATTTTATGCATAGGTCCAGTTAAGAAAAGAGAGATACAGGAGGTGGAGTGCTATGTACAAGGAATAGGATATAGGTTAGTGTCTTTGAATGCAAGGAAAGGAGTTAAATTATAAGAATACTTAAAAGATATGAAAGGGTGAAGTTTTGAAGGTCTTTAAATGTCAGAGAGCTTTAAGTTTGATCCTGAAATTAATGAAGAGGCACTGGAGTTTATTGGGTAGGGTGTTGACATCATCAGACCTATAGTTTAGAAAAATCACTTTCACAGCAGGAAGATGGATTGGAATGGGGAAAGATGAGGTAGAAAGGCCAAGAGGAATTATTAAACTTGAAGTGATGAGGATAAGGTCTCTAAGTGGAGAAAAGACTGCTTATACCTTCTTATTTTAGACTTTATTGACATATAAAAGACAAAATCTGACAATAGATTGGTTATGTGGGGTAACAGTAGAGTATATAGAATGTCACAGAGGTTTTGAGTCTAGGTACCTGGGTGGTGGTGGTGCCCTTGAAAGCAATAGGGAAAGTCTAGAAGAATGGAGGTGTTTTGGGGAAAGTTTTGTTTTGGATGTATTGAGTTTGAGATACCTATAGGACATCTATTTCAAGATATATTGTAAAATAGGATTGGAACCTAAAAGAAAGACTAAGACTAGATCTGGCAATCATTTGAATAGAGATAATAATTGAATCCATGAGATTACCATGTTTTAAATATTTGTCATTAATTGTGCGATTACAAACATTTTAAGCAATTCTTTTTTTTTTTTTTGTTGGCAGAAACAGATAGCTGTCCCATATCCAATATCTGTTATGTACATGTTATAACTTTTCTAGAAGGGATTTTGTTAGAAGCTGCCAGAATAAAAGAAAACTTGGTTCCTACCTCTTTCCTCCTCCCCCCCCCCCATCCTCATTTGGGATCAGGATCCCTTAGAGGGAAAACATCTTTGTGAGTCTAGAACCAATGTATTTGTAATAAGTGATGACCTCTAAGTCATATATAACAGAAGTATATACAAAATAGCTACAAGGTGATTTTGGGTAAAAGAAATGAGCATTTTGGGAAAAGGGGATCAGAAAGCATACCAGGTACAAGTTGGCATTTGAACTAATCCTAAATTTGAAGAAAGAAAGAGATTTTGAGAGAGGCAAAGAGAAATTGCATTTTAGACATGGAGCATAGTCAATATTAAGACTAGAGATGGAATATGATGGTCAAGGAATAGAAAGACAGTCTGACTGGATTGCAATATATATAGAGAGAATGTGGTATCAGATCATTCAAGACTTTGGATGCCAACAGAAAGGTTTTGATCCTGAAGGAGCTATTGTTATTGAATAGGGGGAGAAATGGTCAGATCTCAGCGTTTAGGAAAAATCACTTATGGAGACTGATTAAAAAGAGAAAAAAGAGACAGAAATTAAGAGACCATTTTAATATTCCAAATGAAAAGTCATAGTTGTATAAGTGGAGAAAAAAGCATGAATTGGAGATTCAATTGAGAAGTGGTAGAGGTTAAAAGGACAAAAGTCTGGAAACTGAATGGAGATGATGGGTGAAAACAAGTAGTTACATTTAATAATTAAAAACCTGGGTAAATAGAAAGATGTTAGTGTCTTCAACAGAATTAAGGAAGTTCAGAAATGGGGTGAGTTTGGGAGAGAGGATTTTTGAATTCAGTTTTTGATATGCTGTATTTGAGTTGCCAACAGGAATTTTTCCTCCAATGAACAAAAATCCATTATTTCTTTCTCCCATCCCTCCCATCTCTTTGAAACCCCTGAAAGAAATAAAGTGATGCTTTGGTTAAGTGTGTTTTATTATGTATATTTAGTCCATCACTTCTTTGTCAGAATGTGGAGAGTAGGGACTAACAGTTCTTTGGGACCATAAGCTGGTAATTACATTGATTGGAGTTTTTAAATCTTTCAAAATTATCTTTAAAATACCATTGTTGTTTGCATAACTTCTCATGATCCTGCTTACTTTACCTTACATCAGTTCATAAAAGTCCTCCCAGATTTTCCTGAAACCATTTCATACAGCACAATAGCATTCCATTCCATTCATATGCCATCAATTTGGTCATTCATTTGCCAGTTGATGGAGAAGATGTATAATGTTAGTATAGAGGGATAGATGTGGAGGTGGAAGAACAAAGTTAGGAGTCAAGTCTCAGAGAAGTAATCTTTTTACTGTGTCTACCCATACCTTGGTCCATATCAAAGATGATATTTGGATATTAATGATACTGAGGAAGAGTGATGTGTGTTATCATCTGAAAGAGGTGATTGTAAGCACATATACATTTTCCTAAATGATAAAATATATATAATACACTTTGAAAATCTTAAACTACATAAACATTAGTTATTATTATTATTATTAATAATAACAACAATAATATTACTCATAGTCATGTGCTTGCACTTTTCTAGATCCAAGGTATAGTACATAAGAGAAAGAGGAGCTGAATGAATGTAATCTGTGAGGCAGATTCAGTCTAGTAATTCTTTACTGAAGGGTACATCATTGCAGATTTTAAGATATACTCCAATTGGTCTCTTATGAGTCAGAACATTTAGCCATTACCTTATGGAGTTGGGGATTTGTTTGAAATTTACTTCAGTTACCTCAGGATATTATCTAGGGTTGAAAGTTTTCCATGTCACCAAGTCAGTTTATGTGTATGTATATGCAGGGGTGTGGAATGTATATGGGTACATGAAAATATGTGTGATGTCTGTGTGTGCTTATATGATTGAGTGACAGGCATATTTCATCATTTTGTATTACTAAAAATTACCAATGGAAATACAATGTATTGATTCCCATTAATGCATATATAATTAATTGCATAGAGGAGATTTAATGTGCTTTTTAATATGAAGCTGCATCTAGAATTGCCTTGGTGAGCTGAATAGGGTCTATGTAGCTAAAAGAGTTTCCTTGGGGTATTGAGACAAATTATTGCTCCTTCAATCATTTCTTGTCTTCACAGGCTGCCTTGTGGGACAACCTTTATTACCAATTTTTTCCCTTTTGAAATCACACTCAGAAATTGGTGGTAAAAAGTAGGGAGGGAGACTTTTATGTAAAGCAAAATGGGCCAATATTGGGAAATGACATTTTTATTTTCTTTACAAATGGAGTTGATATAATGTGGATGAATCCCTGAATGTGATAAAGTACCCTGCTGATCAGCCAACTGAAACTATTCATCCTTATATGACTGCAAAATGCCACATAAATAGGTTTGATTCTGTTAGAGCTAGTTGTTCTTTTGTTTGGTATAAGAAATCTTGGAATTTTAGAAACCAAAGTAGATAAAGTTAATTATATATGGTCCTCTACAAAATATGCAACTTCTCTTCCCTTTCTTGGCCAAGTTGAGATACTCTAGAGGTAGATACTATTTTCTTTCATCATTATCTTTTCTTTTTAAATTAAATTAACTTATTTTTGTTACATATTAAGTTCTGGTCTGTCCCCCTCCCTTTGTCCCTATCCTGTACTACAGAAGGCCATCATTTGATATAAATATGTATATATATATATATTTATATAATATATATTTTATATATATAATATATATTATATGCTGTTGGATCTACATTGATTAATGATAGGGACATGATTCTAGATGGGCTAAACATTGCCATAGTACTTTTAGCACCTTATCATCAATAAATGCAGAAGCCATTGATTGTTTACCTCAATTTGAAGTCAATCTGTCCGTAGCTGAAGTTCTAACAGAAGAAAAGGTTTTGAATGCCATTAGTCTCCTTTCATGTGACAAAGCACTTGGTGCTGATTCTATTCCAAATGAGATCTAGAAGCTGGAGGGTTTATTGCTTATCCAAAAGCTGACTGAAATTTTTCTAGTCATATGACATGAAGAGTTTATTTCCCAAGAATTCAAGAATGTCTTCTTTGTCCATCTCTATAAAGGTAAATGGAATGGATTGTCCTATGACAATCACAGAGGTGTTTCTTGTTTAGTCATTGCTGGTAATATTATTGCCAGAGTCCTTCTCAATAGGTTGATCCTTCACTTGGAAGATGGTCATCTTCCTGAAAGCCAGTGTGATTTCAGCAAGGGTCGAGCAACAGTTGATATGGTGTTTGCTGTCCAACAAAACCAGGAAAAATGTAGATGCTGCCAGATCCTGTGTAATCCTGACTATAGAGTCATGGTTGAATTGTTTGTTTCTGGCAGCTTTTAGTATTTTTCTCTTTGACCTGGGAATTTTGGAATTTGGCTCTAATATTCCTGGGAGTTTTTCTTTTGGGATCCCTTTCAGGAAGTGATTGGTGAATTCCCTCAATTTCTATTTTATCCTCTTCTAGGATCTCAGGGCAATTTTGCTGTATTATTTCTTGAAATATGAAGCCTAGGCTCTTTTCCTGGTTATGACTTTCAGGTATCCCAATAATTTTAAAATTATCTCTCTGGATCTGTTTTCAACATCAATTGTTTTTCCAATGAGATATTTTACATTTTCTTCTAATGTTTTTGGTTCAGTTTTGTTTCTTCTTGTTTTCTCACAAAGTCATTGGTTTCCTTTAGCTCCATTCTGCATTTCATAGAGTTATTTTCTTCAGAGAGCTTTTTTTATTTCCTTTTCCAGCTGGTCAATTCTGCTTTTTAAGACATTCTTCCCCTCATTTGCCTTTTATTGATGCTCTCTCTCTTTTCTTAAGGTATTTTTTTTGCAAGGCAATGGGGGGTTAAGTGGCTTGCCCAAGGCCACACAGCTAGGTAATTATTGTCTGAGGCTGGCTTTGAACTCAGGTACTCCTGACTCTAGGGCTGGTGCTCTATCCACTGCACCACCTAGCTGCCCCCTTTTAGATTGCTTTTTCCATTTGGCCTAAATTGGTTTTTAACATTATTTTCTTCAAGTTTTTTATATTTCTTTCACCAAGTTGTTGACTTGGTTTTCATGATTTATCTGCATTGCTCTCATTTCACCTCCCAATTTTTCCTCTACCTCCCTTAATTCCTTTTCAGAGTCTTTTTTTGAGCTCATTTATTGCCTGAGCCCATTTTTTCTATTTCTCTTGAAAATTTTGGATACAGAAGCTTCAACTTTATCATCTTCTGAGTATGCATTTTGGTTCTCCATGGGACCAAAGTAATTTTCTATGGTCATATTCTTCTTTTTCTGTTGTTTGCTCATTTCTTCAGCCTATGACTGATTTAGCACACTTCCAAGGCTTTGGGGTTTTTTTGGGGACAATCTACAGGGACCTTAATTCCTCCAAGGTTTTATGATAGGCTCTGACTGCTCTCTTGCCTGTACTCTGGGATATGGATGTCCACAGGCCCTCCTCTTTGCCTTGGAGCTATGAGATGGGTCATTGCTTGGCTATGGTGGTATGTGATCCCAAACTACAACCTGGAGCTGAAGGTGGGCATACAGCACAATCCTGCCCCAGGGAGAGCAGGGAGAACTCTGCAGTCTCCCCTGACCCCCTTACTGTCTGTAGGTTGAGAGTTCTGGAAGTTCTGGGTGGCTCTACTGATTCCCACTGCAGGTTCTCACTGCAGGGCTAATCTGAGGCTAGTGCTTCACTCTGGTGTGGCAGAGTTCTCCCACAACCCCATCTGACTGTCACTGGTGATTCCTGGACCAAGAGGTCTGGAAACAGCCTCCTCTGCCACGGACCCAGGTGGTCAGCCTGGCTGCACTGCACCCTACCCTGCCGCCGCTGCTGCCACTGTTGCCGCCTCTGCTGCTACACTGAGCTGCAGCTGGGGCTCTTTCCAACCCCCATCCTGATGAAACAGACCTTTCCTGAAGAAATTCTAAGTTGTCTTGGATTAAGAAATCATATCACTGGGTCTTTTTGTGGGTTCTGCTCCTCTAAATTTTAGGTAGAGTCATAATTGATTCCATAATTTTGGAATTTTGGGGGGAATGACTTTCTGGGAATTTCTACCTTCAAGCCACCATCTTGGCTCCACCTCCTCCAGGAATTCACTAGTTGTTTAAGTTCTTTTACTTTCTGTTCTAAGCTATTTATTCCCCCTTTAATTTATCCTTCTGAGCTCTCATTTTTTTTAAAAAGTGCTGTAGTCTTTATGAGTAAATAATTTTTTACTTGGAGGCTTTGCTTTTAGTTACTGTAGGATTAGTCTCCTTTTTCTTGTTTTGTCTCTTGAATTTTATTATCCTCTAGCATTTCTTCATCGTGTTTGATGTTTTCTATTTACTCATATTTTCATCCTTAACCCTTGGATTTGGATTTTGAATTCTAGTTGGACCTCTCTGACAATCTTGGATGAGCCAGGCAAGTCTTCCCTTTTTCTGTTTATCTGAATGGATTTACTGGCATTAGGCTATACCCTCTGCCTCAATCCTTGACTTCTCTCTCAATACCCTGGCAGTCTACTCTGAGATTAGGCCTTAGTTTCTTTCTCCTGAATGATCCTGAATTAGAAGTTGGAGGGTCTTGAAGGGAGTTCCTAGAGGAATTATACTAGCCTTAGACCTCTCTCTGTTTTTTATTGCTATGTTTACTTCACTTGGCACTGGTTTCTGTGTTTTAAAAAAATATTTATTTTTTCCAGTTATATGTAATGATAATTTTCAGCATTCATTTTTGTAAAGTTTTCTCTCTCCCATCCTCCCCTCTCACCTCCCTAGGAAAGCTATGTATATGGGCTATACGTATACTATAGTATTACACATAGTTCTATTGGTCCTGCTGTGAAAGAAGAATCAGAACAAAAAGGGATAAGCCATGAGGACCAAAAGAAATATCAAATTTTTAAAAACTGAAAATAATATCCTCTGATCTGCATTCAGATCCCATAGTGTTTTCTCTGAATGTGATTGGCCTTTTCCAACACGGTTTTTCTAGAATTGTCTTTGATCACTATATATTGCTGAAAAGAGCTAAGTATATCATAATTGATCATTGCACAATGTTGCTGCAAAAGTGTATAATGTTTTTTTGGTTCTATGAACTTCATTAAACATAAGTTCATGTAAGTCTTCCCAGGTTTTTCTGAAATCTGCCTGCACATCATTTCTTATAGAGTAATGATATTCCATTACATTTATATACCACAATTTGTTCAGTCTCAATTGATGAGTATCCACTCAATTTCCAATTTTTTGCTACCACAAAAAAGGCTGCTAGGAATATTCTTGTACATGGGGGTATTTTCCCCTTTTTGGTGATTTCTTTGGGATACAGACCTAGTAGTAGTATTTCTGGATCAAAAGGTATTTAGTTTTATTGCCCCTTGGGCATAATTCCAAATTACTCTCCAGAATGGTTGGATCAGTTTACTAATCCACCACCAATGCATTAATGATCCAGTTTTCCTATATCCTTTCCTGCATTGATCATTTCTCTTTTTTGTTGTATTAGCCAATCTCATTTTAATTTGCATTTCTCTGATTAATAGTGACAGAGCATTTTTTCATATGATTATAGATAGCTTCAATTTCATCTGAAAACTACCTGTTCTCCTTTGACCATTTATCATCTGGAAAATGACTTATATTCTTATAAATCAACTTCTCTATATTCTGAAAATGTGACCAGTGACTGTAAAAATTGTTTCCCAGCTTTCTGCTCTCTGTCTAATTTTTATTACATTGATTTTGTTGATGCAAAACCTTTTAAATTTAATGTAATCAAAATGATTCATTTTGCATTTCATAAGGTTCTCCATTTCTTCTTTGGTTATAATTTCTTCTCTCCAAAGAACGGACAGATAAAACATTCCTTGCTTTTCTAATTGGCTATGGTACCACTTTACCCATTTTGACCTTATCTTTGCCTAGGGTGAGATGTTGATCTAAGCCTAGTTTGTGCCTACTATTTTCCATCCCCCCCCACAATTTTTGTCAAATAGTGACTTTTTCTCCTAGAATCTAGAGACTATGAATTTATCAAACAGTAGATTAGTATAGTTATTCACTATTGTGTCTTGTGAACTTATTTTATTTTATTTCATTGATTCATCACTCTATTTCTTAGCCAGCAACAAATAGTATTGATACTCTGAGACTACTCTATTATATAGTTTTAGATCCATATAGGCTACCTTCCTTAGCATTTTTTCATTAAAAATATTGATATTCTTGATCTTTTGTTCTTCCAGATAAATTCTGTAACCATTTTTTCTAGTTCTGTTAATTTTTTTTGGTAGTTTGATTGGTATGGCATTGAATAAGAAGATTAAGTTAGGTAGAATTATCATTTTTATTATATTATATTGACCTACCCCTGAGCAACTGATATTTTTCCATTGTTTAGATTTGACTTTATTTGTATGAAAAGTTTTTTTCCTATTGTATTCATATATTTCCCAGGTTTGTCTTGACAGGTAGACTCCCAAATATTTTATGTTGTCCACAGTTATTTCAAGTGGAATTTCTCTTTCTATCTCTTGCTTTGGGCTTTGTTAGTGATAAATAGAAATGCTGATGATTTATGAGGGTTTATTTTATATTCTGCAACTTTGCTCATTAATTGTTTCAAATAGTTTTTTAGTTGATTCTCTAGGATTCTCTAATTATACCATAATATCATCTGCAAAGAGTGATAGTTTTGTTTACTCATTGTCTATTCTATTTCCTTTTCTTTTTTCTTCTCATTGCTAAAGCTAACATTTCTGGTACAATATTGAATAATAGTTGTGATAATGGGTATCCTTGTTCACCCCTATCTTATTGGGAAGACTACTAGCTTGTCTCCTTTGCATATAATGCTTTTTGATGGTTTAGATGGATACTGCTTATCATTTTAATGAAAAATTCATTTATTTCTATGCTCTTTAGGTAACAAATTCAATTCTTATATTGCATCAGATTAGAATCTTTCCTTTACCTTATTTCAGACCTTCAGAGGAAAACGTACAAATGAGTGATCAGTTCAAAATATTATGTTTGTTTAAGCTAAACGAAGGGGCCTCAACTTTAAAAAACAGATTACATCCAGACTTGGAAAAAATGAAAAGAAAAATTACTAAAAAGTTCCATCTAATCAATGACTGTCTGTCAAAACATATTTCAAAAACTGCTCTTTGTCTTCTTGGGTGACTATGAACATATAAACAGGTGCATGTGCTTGGAGAGACCAGTGATTTTTTTTGTTCATACCAATTTATTTTGTTTTCTGGAAAAATCTATAACTTCCACCTTCTCTGCCTCTCCAAAGGAGCATTGCATAAAAGGAATGGGGAAGGATCTTTGATTTTTACTTAGAGGTATTCCCCCCTCCCAAGACCTCCAGGTCTTTGGTAGTGGAAGTATGGAAATTTAATTTCAGTTTAATCACAGATATCTACACAGATATCAGTACTTTTATATAGTTATATATATTTATACTTTATTTAAATTTTATATATATTTATAAATTATATCTACTGTATTTCACCATTTATAAGACACACCTTAATTTTGAGGCCTAAAATTTGAAAAAAATGTATTATAAAGTTATTGAACTCAAGTTTTATTCATCTTGAAATTCAAGGACCTTCTGCTCATAGCTTTCAGGCATCTTTCGGGCAAGTCCCATATGTGTGCCCATGCTTAGTCCATTCCGTTTCCATGAACCTGAAGCACCAGTTGTGTCCTCCTTTGAAGTCAGTAACTTCTTTTTCATCAATAGTTCTTCTTGTCTCATGCTAAATGAATCATGTTTGTGGACACAGGAATTTCAATTGCCCTTTCCTCTTCAATCCATATCTCCAATTCCCTTTCTAAATCAGGCCATTTTTCTGACTTGCTTCTCATGGCCCTCTTCTATCATGGCATTTTCAGTAGTTTTCTTCTTCCTATAGCCAGTCTCAGATTGTTTTCTTAGTTGGAGGAGGACCAAACTTACAGTCAATAGCATGATTTCCATTCACTTTTGCAAACTGGATCACTTTAAACTTGGACTCAGCACTGTACAAAAATCTTTTCTGAATCATTTCTGGGTAGAACATGGCAAAATGTAACTTTGTATATACCAGTAACAAATGTGAAACAATGAGTGGAAAGACAAGAGTGAAAAAGCAGGAAATGTAAGTAAAAGAAATCTACAATTGTATAAGATGATTCCAGTTTTTAGACCCCAAATTTTTCAAAGAAGGATGCTTCTTATACTTGGGGAAATGTGGTTTATATATCCTATCTCTATTTTTATCTATATTTCTATCTATCTATCTATCTTAAGCTTTGCTAATCATCTTGCTCTTTTGGGGGTACTTTTGATACCACTGAGTATTGGTGGTCAGTTTTCTACCATTTTGAAGTATTCTCTTATCAGCTGGTTGCAGTTGACTAATCAGTATCCAAATCTTGTGATCATCCTTCTCCAAATTAGTGATAGTAGACCTCCAGGGTAATTTAACTCAATTCATATCCTCCAAATTTCCTCATTGCCTTGAATTGTTCCTTTCCAGTAAATCAATTTCAAAGACTTTAAATTAAAAACTAAACTAAAAAAAGACAAAAGTTGAAGGATATTGACTTGAATTCTTGATAGAGCCCTAGGCAGCTTAGAAGTAGTTCAATCTATTTGAGTCTGTTTATAGCTTACTGAAGATTTCAAAGGAACTATGTAAACTAGGCATTAGGGATAATAGTTCACTGATCCAGTGGATAAGACTGGGTACTTTAAATTAAATGGTTTTACCATTGCTTTTTGTTTTTAATAATATAATAATTGGACCAGTTACTATCTACAGAAAGCAGTATAGATCTTTCCTATGATGGAAGTTAGTAGTGCTCCCTCTCTTCTTTCTCTGTCCTGGTCTTTTTATGTTTATACTCTTCCTAAGTTGGATTAGCTACTGGAAAACATTCTGCCTTATTGATTAGGTTACTCTTTCTGGGAAGATTAAATATTTTTCTAGGGAAGGGAGAAATAGAAATTATTAGAGAGATGAAACAGTCCGCTGAAGCATGACAAATTCATATCCCCTTGAGATCTTCCTTGAATGGGCTGTGGCTAAAGGATGCTCGAGATTAAGGACAGTTAACAAGACCTAATGAAGAGAATCACCCTATAAAAAGAAGGTGATTTGGGGGGGAGAAAATAAAGTGCTGTGCCAGGTCAAGATAGAATCCAAGGAGAATTCAAATCCAAGGGTTAGGTAAGGGTTAGAAGGAATTAATCATATCAATGATCCACAGTTAGGAAGGCCAACACAGAGTAGTTGAGAGAAACAAACTTTGAAGGGGAATATAAGATGATAGTTTTGTTTCATGCAGTTTTTCTGATCGGTAGTATTGCTTTAGGGCAGTAGCTTGTCATTCCCCAAGTCTCTTTTCCTCATTTGTAAAATAAGGCAGTTGGACTAGATGACCTCAAAGGGCCCTTTCAGCTCTAAAATTCTTATTCCACAGTCTTATACTACATAAATTCACAGTAAGAGAGCCCACCTTAAAGTCAGAAAGAATTGTGTCCAAATTTCCTTTTGACTGGCTGTATGACCCTGGACAACTTTCCTAACCTCTCAGTGCCCTGAGCAGTTTCTCAAGAATATAAATTGCAGAAATATTGTTGAATTGTATTGATTGAAGAATGTTTCTTTGAAGGGAAATTCTCTTTATTGATGAAATCAAGGGTATTGACCCCCCCAAATTTATAGTACAAATCTATTTTCTTTCTTCTTCTTCTTCTTCTTCTTCTTCTTCTTCTTCTTCTTCTTCTTCTTCTTCTTCTTCTTCTTCCTTCTTTCCTTCCTTCTCCTCCTCCTCTTCCTCCTCCTCCTTCTTGTCTTCCTTTATTTTTGTTCTTCTGTTGATCCTTCTTATCTCTTACTACTATTCTTACTATCACTCTTCCTTCTCCTCCTCCTACTATTATTACTACTCCTACTCCTATTAGAATGATTTCCTCCTCCTCTTCCTCTTCCTATGCCTTCTCCTTCAACTACTACTACATAAATTAGGCACTCTGAACCTTTTCTGACTTGTAGCCTAGTAAAGTTTATAGACCCCCTTCTTAGGATAATGTATACTGCCCACTTTAATAACTGAAGGAAATGTTAAATTTCAATTGGAGATTGGTGAAAATAAAATGATAATTTTTTTTCTCAAGGTTTACAGATTTCCTGATATTCATACATGGATCCCTTAATGTTCCCCTCACATTAAGAACCTCTGGTTGAAATATCTGTTTTATTTTATAAAAATTGTTAATATTAAACTATCTGAACAAGGAAACAAAGGATGATCTGAGTCAAGACAAGTATTTAGGTGCTTGGGTAAGGCTTTATTCAGTTCTCAGATATTACTGTCCATTGAAGAGAGACTGTATATTAGACGATAAGCTTCCCCACTATTAGACTGTGGGCTCCTTGAGAGTAGGGGCTATTTTAAAAACCTTTTTTTCATCCTCAGTATTTCATATAATGTTTGGCACATAGTAGGCACTTCATAAATGTTAGTTGTCTGACTGACTTCCTCTCTCTCTAATATATATATATACATATATATATATATATATATATATATGCACATGAGTGTCTATGTGTGCAATAGAGAAGACATAGTTTTGGCTTTAAAAAGCATATGTATAAGAATAATATTAAACAGCATCATCTTATAATCTCTTGGTTGTCAGGAGCAACTAGATGGTACAGTGAATAAGTGGCAGGTCTAGAGTCAAGAAGACTTATTTTACAAATTTGGTCTCAGAGACTTACTAGCTATGTGACCCTGGACAAGCCACTTAACCCTGTTTACCTTAGTTCCTTCATCTAAAAAATTAACTAGAGAAGAAAATGATAAGCAACTCCAGTATCTTTGCCAAGAAAACCTCAAATTGCAATTGACTAATAAGTCTCCAAATTTTGTGATTCTTCATCTCCAAATTGGTGATGGTAGACCTCCAGGTTTCTGCCTGTTGACTTCGCTGGCTTCCTTCAAGTTCCAGCTAAAATTCCACCTTCTTCAGGAAGCCTTTTCCTATTCTAGTTAATGCTAGTACCTTCTCTTTTTTATTATTTCCAATTTATTCTGCATAAAAGTTGTTTGCATGTTATCTCCTCCATTAGTCAATGAGAATAGGTCTTTGAATCCTTAGAGCTTAGCAAGTTGCCTGGCACATAGCAGGTCCTTAATAAGTGTTTATTGATTATTGACTCCCCAAAGACAATGAACTGTTCTTAGCATTGGGGGAGATAGAACAGGAATGGGACCTGCAACTTCATTGGTTTAAGGAAGTCCCCATGAGAAAGTCCTTTCCACTAATATGGGATGTCACTTTCCCTGCAATTAAGATCCTTAGAGAGTTGCTTAGAGTACTGAGAGAGTAGGCTACTTGCCTGAGGACACACATCCAGGGCAGGACTCGAATCCCGGTCTTTCTATCTTCAAGACTGGCTCTCTATTCACTACATCACCTTACTTCTCAGAGAAAGGTACAAGAAAAATCAGACCAATTCCTTGCCCTCAAATTGCCTACAATGTAGTAGGGGAGATAAAGCAGGAGCACAGATGAATGAGAAGGACCTGAAAAATGAATTAGAGAGGCAAAAAATACTTAGCTTTGCATTAAACTTGTGTTAATTTGGGAATTGTGGAGAAAAAAAGAGGAGTTTCTGTTTTCAAGGAGTTTAAAATCAATGTGAAGGGATGGGGTTTACCTGAAATGATTAGAAATTATATGAAATAGACTGTAAGTGCATGTGAGTGAAATGAAGAAGAAAGATGGACAGGGTCTCATTGAGGAGAGGGACTTGATCTGGGTCTTCAAGCACTATCAGCATGCAACTAACTGGCTGAAGGAAGGGGGTAGTGGGAATAGGCATAGAACATGCTGGGAATAGGGAAAAGACTGACCTGATTACAGCAAGCTGATTAGCATTAGGAGAAAAGTTGGTGGGACAATGGGGGATGTCTTAAGAAATCTGTTTAACCAGAAAGTGTGGAGTAATGGTGCCAAACTCAGACTTAAAAGGAAAAAAAATAACTAAAATGTAGCTGAAGTAGATTAAAATGTAATTGGAAAATGTTTTGCAAAATAAAGAAAAATAAAATATAACATTTGTTGTTCTTCAGTTGTTTCAATTGTATTTTACCTTTTGTGACCCCATTTGCTTTACTTTTGGTAAAGACCCTTTTCTAACTCATTTGACAGATGAGGAAACTGAGGTAAACAGGGTTAAGTAAGTGATTTGTCCAGGGTCACACAGCTAGTAAGTATCTGACAGCAGATTTGAATTCAGGAAGATGACTCTTCAAATTCCAGACCTAGCTCTTTATCCACTATACCACCTAATTGCCTTCGTACATTCTTTATAATAAATGAAATTTTAAAGAGTCATACTAACTTTCATTCCTCTACTTTATAAACTCCTATACCCACTATTGTCTCTAAGATATGATACATTGCTTCTATTTGGCTATTAAAACCCTTTATAACCTAGCCCCAGATTATCTTTCTAATCTTATACAATTGTTCACTATGCATTTTACTATATAGACAAACCAGTCTTCCTTCCTGTTCTTCAGTTCATCTTGGTGCCTTTCATTGGTCATCTTCCATGTGTTCTCTCTTACATCTGCCTCATAGAATCCTTTATTTTCTTTAAGACTTAACTCAGACATCACCTTCTACATTATGCCTTTCTCAGTTCCTCAAATGTTAATGTTTTCCTCTAAATTGACTTATGATTATTTTTACAATTGTTATGTATGTATTGTCTCATCTAAAAGGATGTAAGCTTTTTTTTCAGGTTTTTTTTTTTTGCAAGGCAAACAGGGTTAAGTGGCTTGCCCAAGGCCACACAGCTAGGTAATTATTAAGTGTCTGAGACTGGATTTGAACCCAGGTACTCCTGACTCCAGGGCTGGTGCTTTATCCACTATGCCACCTAGCCACCCCCTAAGCTTCTTGAGAGTATAGACCATTTCATATTCTTTTCTTTGAATCCCTAGTATCTAGTATTGTGCCTGCTACATAATTGGTACTTAATAGATATTCATTGATTAATAGTATTTGCTTTTAAAAATGGTTTTATAGATAGATATTCAAAAGAGATACTTTATGTATATATGTTTAAATCATATATAATTTGTTCATAGATACAACTGTAGAGATAGATTTGTTCAGTCCTTTGAGTATTGAAATCAAGTGAAACATAGGATACTATGATCTTAACACAGTTCTTGGCAAATAGTAAGCATGTAAGCATATTTTTCTATTCATTTGTTCATTCATATTCATTCAAGCCAGTCAGGTAGTCATTTTAGTGCAAAAGTTCTTAAAGTGTGGTCTGTGATCTCTTGAGTATGCCTGAGATCCCTTTGGGGTTTTCTAATATCAAAAATATTTTCACAGTAATATTACTGTTATACTATTAAAATAGTATTTTCCTTTCTCACATCTATGTAAAGTTAGAGTTTCCTCATTTACTTCCACAAAACAATATCTCATGACAGATTGAAAGTAGAGGCAAATATTAAAAATCCAGCTATTCTCTATCAAGCCAATCCTTAAAATGATTTGTGAAAACATAAAACAATGTCATTCTCATCAGATTTCTTTTGTTTTGGAAAATATGTTTTTAATAAAATGATGTTATTTATGTTAATACATATGTAGTGGGTATGTAATATTTAAAAAATGGAATTAGTGAATAATTATTTTAAAATTTATCAGTTTTAATTTCTAACATGGTAAATATCACTGGATCTAACCCACATAAATAAAGGCTGTTTGGAGGTTTTCAATAAATTTTAAGAGTATAGAACAATATTAAGACTAAAAATGTTTGAGAATTATTGTCTTAGAGGAATCAAAATTTTAATTGTTATAAAGCACAATGGAAAGACATATGACAGTAAGAATGGAAGGAAAGGAGCATTTATTATGCACTTACTATGATAAAGCAGCTAGATTGCACAGTGGGTAGAGCTGTATTACCTTGGGCAAGTCACTTTAACCCTGATTGCATTGTATCCAGAACCATCTCCAGTTTCCTGATTCATATCTGGTCAATGGATACAGATGCCTTTGGAAGAGAAAATGAGGCTGATGACTTAGTACAGTAACTTCCTCACTCAAATTCAATTCATGTGCATATCATGGCATCACCTCCCTGTTGACTTGGTCTTCTTTAAAAATGAAGGCCAGGGGACATCTAGGTGGCACAGTGGAAAGAGTACCAACCCTAGAGTCAGGAGGACTTGAGTTCAAATTCGACCTCAGATCCTTAGTAATTGGCTAGCTGTATGACCTTGGGCAAGTCACTTAACCCCATTGCTTGCAAAAAAAAAGAATGAAGGACAAATATCACTATGGAACAGGTACTATGCTAAGCACTGGAGATAACAAATGCAAAGGAAAAGGAACTTACATTCTAATGGGTAAAGAATATCCAAAAGAAAGTTGAAAAATAACATTTTTAAAAAGTCCAACGAAAGACCACTAGCATTTTGTGTAGCTCCTCAATGGGGGATTAATGGTGGTTTACAGACAAGAACTACCCAGGATGAAAGGTATTGCAAGGTTGCAATCTCCTAGTTATTATGTTGAAAAGATCACATATTCATGTAAATTTGCAGCCCTTGTGTTGTGATTGTCAGATTTTTCCTTCACATTCCTCTACAGCCTTTGAAAAGCAGAAATAGGAGACGGAGAAGAAAGATAACATATAAAGGGATGGAAATGTCATTAAGTACCCTATTCAGAAGAATGCTTTTAAAAACTCAGATTGGATGACTTGCAGGTTCTTTACCACCTAGAATTACATGACAGAGATGGGGCTGGGGGACAGAGAGACCACACAAAGACTCCAAGAAAGAAAACAATTTGGTAAATGATGATATGTATATACAAATACAGTCATGCAAAACAGATTTCCATATTGACCATGTGGTTAAAGAAAACACATATTAAAAAACAAACAAGAAAAATAAAATTTAAAAAAGTATGCTTTGATCCGCATTCAGACTTAATCAGCTCTTTCTTTGGAGAGGGATAGCATTTTACATCATAAGTTCTTTAAAAATTGTCTTGGATCATTGGACCATTGTATTACTGAGATTAGATAAGTTATTCGTATTTGAATATCATACAATGTTGTTGTTATTGTGTATAATAGTCTCTTGGTTCTGCTCACTTCACTTTGCATCAGTTCATTTAAGTCTTTCTGGGATTTTCTGAGAGCATACTGTGATAGATAGCATTCTATCATATACATACACTACAACTTGTTCAGCCATTTCTCAAATATGGGCATCCCCTCAATTTCCATTTCTTTGCCATCATAAAAAAGCTGTTAAAATTTTTTTTTGTATATATTGAATCTTTCCCTTTTTGTTTTTTATTTCCTTGGGTTATAGACCTAGTAGTGGTATTGCTAGGTCAAAGTGTATGCACAGTCTTTGGGCATAGTTCCAATTTTCTCTTCAGAATGACTGACAGAATGACACAATTTCATTAATAGAGCAAAAATGTCTTTATTTTCTCACATCTTATTCAATATTTGTCATTTTCCTTTTCAGTCATATTAGCCAATCTGATAGGTGTGGGGTGGTACTTCAGAGTTATTTTAATTTGTATTACTGACTGAACAAAAATTAAATGTTTGTTCCCTTCACTTTCTTGTCACTTCTCTGGAAAGTAGCTTCTAGTTCAATGAAATATAGGAAGACAATAAATTCATAATTATGATGAGATTAGTTGGTAATTAAAAATCCAGCCAATTTATATTCTGGGTGGGGGGAGCAGATTAATTAGATAAAACAGGGGACAAACTACTTTGCTTTGCAATTTATCCTTAATCCAAAGAAAAATGAATTTTAAAAAAAATCAGGGTTCCTATAAAGCCTTCAGGAACCAAACCAGATTTAATTATACTCCTGAGTGATGACCCACTTCTCTATCCTTCTTTCATACCTGTTATAATTTGCTGTTTATAAATAGACATCTATCTCCAAATTTAAAAGCCAGAATGAATATCTGGGTAATTTTCCAGATATCCTAGCAGATTTGAAACATTAATGTTGTTAAATGGAGGGAAATAATAAACAGACCCCTCCAAGGCAATGTTTACATTGGAAGTGTGAGCTCTTGGGGTTTAATTGGCTTCTGGTAGAGCTGATTTTTTCCCCAGGTGCCCTTCATCACAGAAACATCTTTCCTCTAAGTAGCTACCACAGAATTTCTAACTTATAACAACAGGAAAAACTTCAAATTTATAAAAGCAAGCCACATTTATAAAAATAAGAGCCACTTTTTCAAATGATAGTGGAAGGATATGTTAAGACAGTTTACAGAAAAAGAAATCAAAGTCATCATAGTAATACAAAATGTTCTAAATCATTTTAGAGAAATTGAAATTGATGATGATGATATTTGTCTTTCATTCTCAACGAAGATCATGACATCAAGAAGGTGATGCCATTTCAAGTACATGAATTGTATTTGAATGAGGGAGTGCTGTGCTAAGTTGATAGCCTCACATTCTCTTTCAGAGTCATTTAGATCCAATGGACAAATATCAATCAGGATGACTGGAGATGCCCTAGAGGAGAGGCAGTCAGGGTTAAGTGACTTGCCCAAGGTCACACATCTAGTAAGTGCCAGTTGTCTGAGGCCAGATTCAAACTCCCATCCATCTAACTCCAAGACCAATGCTTTATCCACTGCACCACCTAGCTGCCCCCAAAATTAAAATTAAAACAATTCCAAATAATTCTAAAGTACCACCTAAAGTACTATTCAGTCAGTAATACAAATTAAAATAACTCTGAAGTACCACCCCACACCTATCAGATTGGCTAATATGACAGAAAAGGAAAATGACAGGAGGAACATGACAGAAAAGGGAAAAGACAAAAGCTGGAATTGATGTGGAAAAATATGTACACTAATTTACTCCTAGTTGAATTTCTAAGTGATTTAAGCATCTGGAGAACAATTTGAAACAATGCACAAAAGGCAATAAAATTGTGAATACCTTTTGGTCTATCAATACTATTATTAGGTTTATATCACAAAGAGATCAAAGGAAAAAGAAAAGAGCCCATATGTTCAAAAATATTTATAGCATTTGCTCTCTAGTGGCAAAGAATTAGAAGTTGAGGGAATGCCCATCAACTGAGGAATGACTGAACAAGTTGTGGTCTAAGACTGTCATGGAATACTACTGTGTGATAAGAAAAAATGACAAAGGGTATGAGAAGTTGATAAACCTGAGAAGTTGATACAAAGTGAGTAGAACTAGAACATTACACGAAATAAGCGCAAATTTGTAATTATAATAAACTAGGAAAGCTTAACTACTTGGATCAATACAATGATCTGCAACAGTTTCAAAGGACTCATGATGAAAAATATAAACCTCTAGAGACAGTATTGATTGAGCTCTAAGAGCAGATTGAAGGGTCTTTTTTACTTTCTTAATTTTTCTTGTTTTCTTTTTTTTGGAACATGGCTACTGTTAAATGAAAATCATATTTCTTGGGATAGGGAATAGAGAGGAGAGAATTTGAAAATTAAAAAGAAATCCACTAAAAGATTCAAAATGGGAAAGTCTTGGACTAATTTTTTTTTTTTTTGCAAGGCAAATGGGGTTAAGTGGCTTGCCCGAGGCCACACAGTTAGGTAATTATTTTTTTTTGCTTTTGCAAGGCAAATGGGGTTAAGTGGCTTGCCCATGGCCACACGGCTAGATACTTATTAAGTGTCTGAGACCGGATTTGAACCCAGGTACTCCTGACTCCAAAGCTGGTGCTTTATCCACTGCGCCACCTAGCTGCCCCTGGACTAATTTCTTTTATCATTTACTAATACCCACATCCATTTTCTTTGATGGCTTATTCCAATTAGTTTTGTATTCACTTGTGATATTAAACTCTCTTTCCACCTTTCATTGATTATTAAGTTTCTGAAACACCATGCCTCTTTTCATATTGATCTAGAGGACTCTTGGGTGAATTGGTGCTAAACTGGTTATCATGTCTCTCCTAGAGCCATACTCTAAACCTACCTAAAACAAAGCAAGTCCTGACAATTGGAGCTTTTCTTTTAAAAACAAAAGAACTCTTCAGAAAATGAAGTCAAACAAATTTAGTGCCTTTATTCCTGTAAAGGGACTCTGGATGAAACATTGGAGCACCAAATTTGAAGTTGGGAAGAATTATCTTGCTGAGAGGTTAAATCTGGTCTCAGAACCTTCCTAGGCAAGTGACCCTAGGCAAGTCACTTAACCTTGGTTTGCCTTAGTTGTCTCATCTATAAAATGAGCTAGAGCAGGAAATAGTAAACCATTCCAATATCTTTGCCAAGAAAACTCCAAATGGGATCAAGAAGAATTAGAAACAACTAAAAAATGAAAACAAAGTATTGTAAAGAGATTCTCTGGAAGAAATGGAGGTCATTCTGGTTTTGATTTTGGGGCATTGGTTCTTGAGAGAAATAGAACTAAATTTTGTTTTTAGCCTCTCTGTAGTGTCCAGTTTTTACATTCATTCTTGAGAGAAATAGAATTAAATTTTGTCTTAAGCCTCTCTTTCTCTGTAGTGTCCAGTTTCTACATGGGGTTTATTTACTTGGCAAAGATTTTGTCCACCTGTTCTTTTTCCAGGGATGACCTTTCTGATTCAGCACTCTGATGCTACAGTAAAATAAATCAGCCTGACTTCCATGGTATTAGACTGGAGATTTAAAAATCAAGGAAATATCTTAAGGTGGGAATTAGTGGAATAGTAAATGGACTTGGGGCAAGAAATCCTAGGTTTGAATGTTGACTACTACTTGAAAGCCATGTAAAAATGGGGACTATATTAATGTCTACTTCTTAGGGTTGTTTTGAGAATAAAAATGAGGTAACATTTGGAAAGTGCTTTGCAAACTTTATTTACTAGCTATGGTTATGATTATGATTTTATGTGGTGCTGTTTTTGGACTGAACAGCTAATAGTATATATATGTATTTAGAAAAGGCACTTAACTTCTCTGAAACTTATTTTTGCATTTATAAAATAAGAGGTTTAGGCTAGATGATAATAAATTAATAATAATAATAATAATAATAATAATAATAATAATAATGATAATGGTAAAGTGGTTCCTAAGGTTAAATGTAGCTAACTGTAGACAGAAACAATGCTACATGGCTATTAAGTGGCAGAGTTAGCATTCTAACCCAAGTCTTCTGACTTCAAGTTCATTCTTCTTTCCCACTAACTCCTACCTCAAGAGATCACTGTTTTTATTTATTTTTATTTTATTTTTTTATTCTTATTTTGTACAAATTTTTTTACATTAATAAAATATTCTTGTTTAGGAGTAAACAAAATACCCCCTCCCCCTCATGAATATAGACTTGCTTGAGCGATAAAGTAAAGGGGAGAGAAAAAAATTAAAATTAAAAAAATAATAGTAATAATTGTAGGTATGGCCAAGTGGCGCAATGGACAAAGCACCAGCCCTGGAGCCATGAGCACCTGAGCCCACATCCAGCCCTGTAGACCCAACAATCACCCAGCCATGTGATATGCAAGCCACCCGATCTCCACTGCCCTGCAAAAACCAAAAAGAAGGGAAAAAAAGACCCAAAATAAAATAAAATAGTAATAATAGTAGGTGTGCCTGGGTAGCGGACAGAGCATTAGCCCTTGAGCCAGGAGCACCAGGGTCTAAATCCGGCCTCAGACACTCAAAGATAACCCCACTATGTGGCCCCAGGCAGGCCACCCAACCCCATTTGCCCTGCACCCCCCCCAAATAATAATAATAAAAAATGTGCTTCAGTCTTTTTTTTCCAGAGTGATTAAAATGTTTTTTTTATTAAGACATCTTTTTTATTATTTTTTCTTTTAAAATTTATTTTTTATTCTCATTTTGTACAAATTTTTTTTACATTAATAAAATATTCTTGTTTACAAGTAAACAAAATACCCCTTCTCCCCCATGAATATACATAGACTTGCTTGGGCGAAAAAAGTAAAGGGGAAAGAAAAAAATTAAAATTAAAAAAGAATAATAGTAATAATTGTAGGTATGGCCAGGTGGCACAATGGATGAAGCACCAGCCCTGGAGCCATGAGCACCGGAGCCCATATCCAGCCTTGTAAGCCCAACAATCACTCAGCCCTGTGACATACAAGCCACCCAATCCCCACTGCCCTGCAAAAACCACCAAAAAAGAAAAAAAAAAGACCCAAAATAAAATAAAATAAAATAGTAATAATAGTAGGGGTGGCTGGGTGGCAGACAGAGCATTGGCCCTTGAGCCAGGAGCACCTGGGTCCAAATCTGGCCCCAGACACCCAAAGATCACCTGCTATGTGGCCCCAGGCAGGCCATCCAGCCCCACTTGCCCTGCACCCTCCCCCAAATAATAATAACAAAAAATGTGCTTGAGTCTTTTTTCCAACACCAACAACTCTTTCATGGGTGGATCTCATTCTTTATGATAAATCCATCACAAAAGTTACTTCCATATTTTTCCACCATTGCCATTGCTGATCACAACTCCCTCCTTTCTTATTTCTCCACTACCATGTACTCTATTTTCTCTCTCCTTTCACTCTGACTCTGCTGTAGGGTCATTGACTAGCTCAGCAGACAGATCCCTGGTCCTGGGGCCAAGAAGCCCTGAGCCCCCATACCACCCCTTAGGCCCAGAATCCACCTGGCCCTATGGTCCTGGTCAGGCCTTCCAATCCCAGCCCCTTGCAAGAAGTAAGAAAGAAAATGTGTTATATCTGACCACTCTCCCCCCATGGTCCATCCTCTCCTCCTTTATTCACATCCCCACCCCTTCCCCCTGCTCCCCCCTCCTTCTTACTCCAGATGTCTATACCCTATTGAGTATATATGCTGTTTCCTCTCCTAGCCATCTCTGATGAGAGCAAAGGTTTCCTCATTCCCCCTTGCCTCCCCCCTTCCATATCATTGCAATAGCTCATTGTAATAAAAAAAATCTTATGTGAAATACCTTGGACTATTCCCCCTCTCCTTTTTCTTTCTCCCATTCCATTTCCCTTTTTTTCTATTGACTCCATTTTTACACCATATTTTATCTTCGAATTCAGCTTTCTCCTGTGCTTCAACTATAAAAGCTCTCTCTACCTGCTCTATTAACTGAGAAGGTTCATATGAGTATTATCAGTGTCATTTTTCTATGCAGGAATACATGCAGTTCATCCTCATTAAGTCCCTCATATTTCCCCCCTCTCCTCCAATCTCCATGCTTCACCTGAGTCCTGTATCTGAAGATCAAACCTTCTGTTCAGCTCTGGCCATTCCAAAAGGAACATTTGAAATTCCCCTGGTTCATTGAAAGTCCATTTTTTTTCCTTGGAAGAGGACATTCAGCCTTGGTTGGTAGTTCATTCTTGGCTGCATTCTAAGCTCTTTTGCCTTCTGGTATATTATATTCCAAGCCCTACGAGCTTCCAATGTAGCTGCTGCTAAGTCCTGTGTGATCCTGACTAGCTCCGTGATATTTGAACTGTGTCCTTCTGGCTGCTTGTAATATTTTCTCTTTGACTTGGGAGTTCTGGAACTTGGCTATAATATTCCTAGGGGTTGGTTTTTTGGGATCTCTTTCTCAGGGGGATCGGTGGATTCTCTCCATTTCTATTTTGCCCTCTGCTTCTAGAATATCAGGGCAATTTTCCTGTAGTAATTCTTTGAAAATGATGTCAAGGCTCTTTTCCTGATCTTGACTTTCAGGTATTCCAATAATTTTTAAATTATCTTTCCTAAGTCTGTTTTCCATATCAGTTGTTTTTTTCAATGAGATATTTCACATTTTCTTCTAATGTTTCATTTTTTTTTGTTTTGAAGTATTGATTCCTGATTTCTGGTAAATTCATCAATCTCCCTGAATTCTATTCTTTGTCTGAAGGATTTGTTCTCCTCAGAGAGTTTTCTTATCTCTTTTTCCATCTGGCCAATTTTACTTTTTAAAGCATTCTTCTCCTCAATATCTTTTTGAACTGTTTTATCCATTTGGCCTAAGCTGGTTTTATTTTCTTCAGCATTTTTTTGGATTTCCTTGACTAAGTTGCTGACTTCATTTTCATGTTTTTCCTGCATCTCTCTCCTTTCTTTTCCCAGTTTTTCTTCCAACTCCCTCATTTGATTTTCAAAGTCTTTTTTTGAGCTCTGTCATAGCCTGAGCCCAATTTCTGTTTTTCTTGGAGTCTTTAGATGCAGGAGCCTGTGCTTCCTCATCTTCAGACTGAGTATTTTGATCCTTCTTGGGATCATTTGCAAAATATTTCTCAATAGTCTTCCTTTTGTTTTTCTGCTTGCTCATTTTCCCAGCCTGGGCCTGGTTTTGGGGTGCTTCCTGAGCTTTTGGGACACTCCCACAAGGGTCTCAGTGTGTGAGGCTCTGTCCTCCCTCCTGGTCGGTGAATGACCATAAGAGGCCCCCTCTGCCATGGGGCTGAGGTGGAGGGAGCCCTGCTGTTCTATGGGGGGGCCTAGACTGTGATCAGGATCTGAATGTGGTCAGAGCCCCAGAGTCCTGTTCCAGGGGCAGAGGACTGAGCTTGCAGTCTCTCTTCACTCCCCTCCCTCAGCTCAATGGGCTCATGGCCTGGAGGCTCTTGCTTACTGGCTCTGCCTGCTTCTGTTTCTGGATCTGGGCTACAGAAAGACCAAGCTGCTCCCTGTGTGCCCCAAGCGCTGGGCTCCACGTGCTCGCTCTGGCAGAGGTCCCCCGCTGTTCCCCCACTTTGTGCTCAGTGCTCCTCGGGGTGCAGCTCAGGAGACTCCCCCGCTGTTGTGAGCCCCGGCTCCCAGCACCCTGGGGCTGCCTCCGGGATGCTGAAGTTCTTTCGCTCAGGCCACCCCTCTGGCTGGCCTCCTCTCCCACCCCGGGGAGCAGAGCCTTTCTGCTCTTTTCCAGGTTACCTTGAGTAGGAGAACTGCCTCACTGGGTCCCTTTGTGGGTTCTGTCTCTCGAAAGTTTAGTTAGAGTCCTTAGCTGATGAGTTTTATCAGAGAGCTCCTAAGACTGGATCCCTTCTTGTAGCCATCTTGGCTCTGCCCCCTGTCCACTGTTGTTTTTAGATAGAAAACCTGACTCCATCCAAGACTCATTACCTAGTGCTAAAAACCTTGCCCACGGTCAGCCCTGTGAAGTGGGTGCTATTATTATAATCCTCATCTTACAGATCAATCAATCAACATTTATTAAATATCTTTACGTGCCAAACACTGTCCTAAATGTTGGAGTGACAAAAAAGACAAAGGATAGTTCCTTCTCTAAAAAAACCTTACAATCTAGAGGGGAGACATACAAACAAACTTGGACTAAGCAGATTATAAACAGGATACATACAAAATAATAGCTGGAAGGCACTGAGATTAAGGTTTCTAATAGAAAGTGAGTACTCTATTCTTACTGTGTGACTTTTAGCATATTCTAACATATATTAGCTCCTGGTTTTCTGTTGTTTTCCTTTTCTGACCTTTTGGAGTGGAGAAAGGAGCTTCCAGGTTGCATCTATGTTCAGTCTTTTACTATTTAGCAATTATATTGAGAGATAAGGATAACTTTCAAAATCTCAAACTTGCATTAGAATGTTCTTGGCATGGAGGCCCTATGCAGACACATAGCTCCTGGAATATCTCATCTGTAGAAGAAGACTTTGTTTCCTGATTGAGGGGAATCTTTAAGTAGCATGTGGAGTCAATACTAGGACATTTTTTTAAGAGGGATGTTTTTGGTCAAGACATCCTTATCAATGGATTTCCTTCCTAGATCTCTTAATGAAATGATAGAAGGGACAATATATTTTGAATCTTGTATGAAGTACAAGGGAAAGCTTTTGCTTTTTACTACTGCTATATGTGGATTAAACAGGTTCTGGGCAAGAATTAGAGGAGCTGTTTGTCATTGGCTGAACAAAAATTAGATATGCACTTGGTAATCTGAATAGATTGCCACCTCTGGGATAAAATTGAGTTAAGTCCTGTAAAACAGGACTCTTGGCAGCAGAAAAGATAGCTACTTAAAGGAGAGGCCAGTTCCTGAGGGCAGATCACTCATTTTTTTCCCTTTTTCTGTGAAGATTCTAAAATTGAGCTATCTACTGGGAAGAAAAAGACTGACAAAGAAATATCAATTAAAAGAAAAATATTTCAGTACATAAAATCCATTGTTAATCTCTCATGTTAAATTTTTTCCCATGGCTTTTTGCCAATGAGAATCAAACATATTGCATTTCATATTATCTGGGTTGGAATAGAATTTGGAAAAGCAAGGGGAATAATTTCCTTATTAAACAGAAAGTTGGATTTGGGATGTGGAAAGGTATGATGTAAACTGCTTTGGATTTTGTTTTTTTTTTGGGAGCTCTCATAAAGGATATTACATGCAATAACCCCATGCCTCATGGGACCCTGAGGAGAATGAATTCATTTACCTACTGCAGGTAAGTTACAATAACTCAGATGTCACTGACCAACTGTCTGACCTCACTGTTTATGGGATTGGGTATAATGTATGCTGGTGATTAAAGGCAATTTAATAGGCTCAAGTGGGGAGAACACAAAGGAAAATATGATCCAAGAACATAATCAGGACATAACATTCCAGTCAAGAAAGGAAGGAAGGAAAGAAGCATTTTTTAAGTGCCTACTATGTAGCAGCTAGATGGTGTTGTGAATAGAGCACTGACCTTAAAATCAAGAGGCCTTGAATTCAAATTTGACCTCAGACACTTAATATTTTCTTAACAATGTTATCTTGGGCAATTCACTTAATCCCATTGCCTTGCAAAAATGTAGTGCCTACTATGTGCCAGACACTATGCTAAATCTTGCTGAATCCTCACAACCATCTAGGAGGAGGTGCTATTACTATCCTTATTTTCCAGATGCTGTTTGTTGTTCAGTCATTTCATTCACGTCTGACTCTCTTTGACACTGGAGTGGTGTGCCATTTCTGTCTCCAGTTTATTTTATAGATGAGGAATGGAGGCAAAGAGGGTTAAATGATTTGATCAGGTTCACACAGCTGGTAAGTGTCTGAGGCCAGATTTCAACTCAGGTCTTTCTTACTCCAGGCCCACTGCTTATTCCTTTATACCACCCAGCTTGACCTCAGGTTAAGTCTGATAAGCCTGCAGTGCCAGTAAATTCAATAGGTTAGTGAATGGAGATGAGAGTAGTGGTCATGTCATTTGGAGGTGGATTGACAGACATAGAATTGATTAGGTTAACACTATAGAGAAAACAGGAGACATTTCACACTTTGTTTCATAGAATACCTCAGCACATAATAGAGTACATTTATGGTAGTAGTGCTGCCACCATGTCCTTCACTGTATCAGCACTACTGAACTGGATAGATCCCTTTGTCCACATAAATCTGTAAATAAGAGTATCGTGTGGCTTTACTCATGATCTACCACCTTTCCGACACTTGGGGCTGAGTCACACCCTTTATCCATTTTAATTGGAATTCAGTGTAATTTCCTTCATGTTAGAATTTAGAGGTGATGTGAAGGATGGCATACTGACAATGATTCACAAACTTCTTTACTATGACTGATTTTGTTAATGGCACGAGGCTTTCAAACAAATTGCATATTTTTTCCCTTTCTCACATAACAGGTGCTAAGTGGTCTGACAGGATGGGAATTTGGAAAATTGACCCCCTTTCACTGAAGTCTCATTATTTATTCATGAACCGGCTATGTCAATGGCAGCAGCTCATTTATATTACATTTTGTGTACTTTGTGTCTGGAATACTCTCCAAACAGAGTGATTGGGTGGAATACATGGATATAGAATAGAAATATTTCTTCCTTTTATGGGGTCCAAACTAATGATATTTTTTCCTGGTATTATCAGTTGATCAATCAATCAACTAGCATTTATTAAGTTTTTACCATGAGACAAATGCTGTGCTAAGCTTTGGGGAATAGAAGGGCAAGAAAGAAAAATAGTTCTGCCCTCAAGAATCCCATAGAAGAAAACCTTAGGGGGGAAGAATATAGTAGCTAGGGTATTGGGGATGGACTACAACTTGGAAAGGACTCTTCAGAGGGTAACTGTTGAGTTGAATCCTGAAGGAAACCAGAGATTCTAAGAGTCACAGATAAAGAGGAATATCATTCTAGGTATGGGTGTACAGAAACACTGAAATGGGAAATAGAAAATCCCAGGTAAGGAGCAACAAACAAACAGTACTGATGAACTGAAGATGTGTGGATGATATGTGTAAGAAGACAGAAAAGTTAGTTGGGGCTAGGCTGTGAAGTTTAAAATGCCAAACAAAATTATAAATTATATTATAGAACTATTAGGGAGCGGTAGAAAGGGGTTGAGAGGCATGATTATAACTGCACTTTAGAAAAATAACTTTGGCAGCTGTGGGAAGGTGGATTAAAGTAATGAGAGATTCCAGGCCCAAAGAAAGTTTATTGGAGGTATGATTAAACAAGTTAGGGGATCAATAAACACAAAAGAAGCACTCAGAGGTCCAAGTATTGTTGATAATAGTACTAATAGAAAATATTAAATATAATTTGTATATTATCTTTTTGTCTTTTCATACATTATATATTTATATAATTTGTATATATTATCTCCTTTAGTCCTCACAGCAATGTGGTGAAGTAGGTACTATCATTATATCTATCTCTACAGTTGAAGAAAATGAGGTTAATAGAACTTAAATAACTTTCCAAGGTTCACATAACAATGTATTAGACAATATTTGAAATCATATCTTTCTGATTCCAAATTCAGTGCTCTAACACACCATCCCATAATTGACAATTGTTTTTAAACCTGGACCCTCACTTCACTCCCCCCCAATTTCCTGTATTAAGTAGAGCATAGTGGGAGGTATATAGAGCAGACAAGGAAAGTGAATTTCATAGGAATGAAAGGAGTCCCCTTAATTATTATCTAGTTAGTGATAGTGACAAGAATCCAAGTCTTCTGACCCTCAATCCTGAATTCTTTTCATTACACTATGTTCTCAAAGTTCTCTATTAATTCTCATATAGAAAACTGGTCTGAATAATTTACTAGATATTACCCATCAATGAAAGGAAAATATGAAAATTTTATTTGTCAGACAGATTTTTCTTAGAAGCTTGAATCAGAAGGCATAAAAATATGACTGTGATTGTTCTGTTCCTTTCAATAGAAAAGAACAGATCATCATTGACAGGGTTATTGACAATACCAAAACTTGACTTCTTGTATCACCCTGGATAATGTGCCCTTAATTCAATCTGTAGCATATGTAGAATCCCTAGTGTGCTGGTATATTTTTGGTTTTCCCTTTTTTTAATGCACACCCCTATTCTTATTTGGAAAATTCTAATGATGATACATTTATCTTGGAAAAATCAATGTATTCTGAACCAAACCAAAGGGGGTGGCACTGGAGAGAGGTACAGGTCATGAATCATTTCTTTTACTAAATAAGTTTATATCCATTAATGCCATAATTAGAGCAAATGAATAAGAGACCTTGCCTCTATTCCTCTAAATACTTAATCTGATGTACAAAGTATATTCAAGAAATAAAAAATACTTCGATGCTGAAAAATATGACAAATAAAAAGAATTTAGAGACTTGGAAAGGTTTATAGAAAATTAAACTAGGTAAGGTTTCAAGGAAAATGAATAGACTATAGTTCAACTCCAAGTAAATTGAAATTTTCTTGGATTATCTGTGTATTTTTATCATTTATTTACTTATCCTTATTTTGTACACATAATGTTTTTTTATACATTACTAAAATATTCTTGTTTAAGAGTAAACATAATGCCCCTCCCCCCCAAAAAATATAGACCCGCATGAGCAATAAAGGGGAGAGAAAAAAATTAAAATTAAAATAAAAAATAATAATAATTGTAGGTATGGCCAGGTGGCGCAGTGGATGGAGCACCAGCCCTGGAGCCAGGAGCACCCGAGTTCAAGTCTGGCCTCAGACACTGAACAATCACCCAGCTGTGCGGCCCTAGGCAGGCCACCCAGCCCCATTTGCCCTGCAACCCCCCCCCCCCAAATAATAATAATAAAAAATGTTCTTCAGTCTGTTTTCCAACAACACCAGCTCTGTTGCAGGTGGATCACATTCTTTATGATAAGTCCATCACAAGAGTTACTTCCATATTTTTCCACTGTTGCCTTTGCTGATTGCAACTCCCTCCATTCGTACTTCTCCACTACCATGTATTATATTTTCTCTCTCCTTTCACTCTGTCTCTGCTGTAGGGTAGCTGAATAGCACAGCAGACAGACCCCCCGGCCCTGGGGCCAAGAGGCCCCGAGCCCACATACCACCCCTTAGTCCCAGCATCCACCCGGCCCTGTGGTCCCGGACAAGCCATACAACCCCAGCCCCTTGCAAGAAGTAAAAAAAGAAAATGTGTTATATCTAACCACTCTCCCCCCATGGTCCATCCTCTCCTCCATCCCTCACATCCCGCCCCCTTCTTTCTGTTCCCCTTCTTTTCTTTTTATTCCAGATGTCTATACCCCGTTGAGTATATATGCTGTTTCCTCTCCTAGCCACCTCTGATGAGAGCGAAGATTCCTTCATTCCCCCTTGCCTTCTCCCCTTCTATATCATTGCAATAGCTCATTGTAATAAAGAAAAATCTTATTATATGAACTATCTTAGCCTATTCCTCCTCATCTTTTCTTTCTCCTATTACATTTCCCTTTTATCTATTGACTCCATTTTTACATCATAATATATCTTCAAATTCAGCTTTCTCCTGTGCTTCATCTATAAAACCTCATTCTACCTGCTCTATTAAATGGGAAGGTTCATATGAGTATTCTCAGTGTCATTTTTCTATACAGGAATACATGTAGTTCATCATCATTAAGTCCCTCATATTTTCCCCTTCTCCACCACTCTCTGTGCTTAGTCTGAATCCTGTACTTGAAGATCACACCTTCTGTTCAGCTCTGGTCATTCTAACAGGAACATTTGAAATTCCCCCGGTTCATTGAAAGTCCATCTTTTTCCCTGGAAGAGGACATTCAGTTTTGCTGGGTAGTTGATTCCCGGTTACATTCTTAGATCTTTAGCCTTCTGGAATACTATATTCTAAGCCCTCGCACTTTTAATGTAGTTGCTGCTAAGTCCTGTGTGATCCTGACTGCAGCTCCATGATATATGAATTGTGTCCTTCTGGCTGCTTGTATTATTTTCTCTTTGACTTGGGAGTTCTGGAATTTGGCTATAATATTCCTGGGGGTTGGTTTTTTTGGGATCTCTTTCTTGGGGAGATCAGTGGATTCTCTCCATTTCTATTTTGCCATCTGCTTCCAGGATATCAGGGCAATTTTCCTGTAGTAATTCTTCGAAAATGATGCCAAAGCTCTTTTCCTGGTCATAACTTTCAGGTATTCCAATAATATTTAAATTATCTTTCTTAAATCAGTTTTCCATATCAGTTGTTTTTTTCAATGAGATGTTTCACATTTTCTTCTAATTTTTCATTCTTTTGGTTTCGAAGTATTGTGTCCTGATTCTTCATAAAATCAGCAACCTCCCTCAGTTCCATTCTTTGTCTGAAGGATTTGTTTTCCTCAGAGAGCTTTCTTATCTCTTTTTCATCTGGCCAATTCTGCTTTTTAAAGCATTCTTTTCCTCAACAACTTTTTCAACTGTTTTATCCATTTGACCTATGCTGGTTTTTAACGTGTTATTTTCTTCAGCATTTTTTTGAATCTCCTTGACTAAGCTGCTGACTTCTTTTTCATATTTTTCTTGCATTGCTCTCATTTCTTTTCCCAATTTGTCTTCTATCTCCCTCACTTGGTTTTCAAAGTCTTTTTTGAGCTCTGTCATAGCCTGACACCAATTTCTGAGGAGCTTGTACTTCCTCATCTTCAGATTGAGTGTTTTGATCCTTCTTGGGATCACAGGCAAAGTGTTTCTCAATGGTGTTCCTCTTTTTTCTCTGCTTACTCATTTCCCCAGCCTGTGCTTGGTTTTGGGGTGCTTCCTGAGCTTTTGAGTGTTATTGGGATATCTCCACAAAGATCTCCATGTGTGAGGCTCTGTCTTCCCTCCATAAACGCACCCCTCTGCCATGGGAATGAGGTGGAGGGAGTCCTGCTGTTCTATGGGGGGCCTAGACTGCGAACAGGATCTGAATGTGGTCAGAACCCAGAGTCCTGTTCCAGGGACAGAGGACAGAGCTGGGCAGTCTCTCTTCACTCCCTTCCCTAGGCTCAGCACTTACACCCTGGGGGCCCCTGCTTACTGGCTCTGCCTGTTTCTGGTTCCTGGGTCTGGGCTGCCCCACCACCTTGCTTGCTATGTGCCCTGAGGCCTGGGCTTCACATGCTCATTCTGACAGAGGTCCCCCCACACTGATCCCCCAAGTTGTGCTTGGTGCTTGCCGGGGTGTAAGTCAGGAAACTGCCCCCGCTGCCACGAGCCACAGCTCCCAATGCCCTGGGGCTGCCTCCAGGAGGCTGAAGTTCCTTTACTCTGGCAGGCCACCCCTCTGGTGAGTCACCCCTCCGACTCTGTGGAGCAGAGCCTTTCTGCTCTTTTCCAGGTTACCTTGGGTTGGAGAACTGCCTCACTGTATCCCTCTGTGGATTCTGCCTCTCAAAAATTTAGTTAGAGTCCTTAGCTTATAAGGTTTGAATGAGAGCACCTAAGAAGTGATCCTCTCTTGTCCTGTCTGTGCATTTTTATTGTGAATGGCCTTAATAAATTATTACTAGGTGGTAAAATGGATTAGGGTGCTGGGTCTGCAGTCAGGAAGACCTGAGATCAAATTCAGTCTCAGGTACTCAACTGTGAGATCATAGGCAGGTCAATTAAATTGTCTGCCTCAGTTCCTCAAGATATAAAATATGAATAGTAATATTCTTCACTTGTGGGAAGAAACTACTCTCAGATAAAGTTGACACTTTATCTGAAACATAGTATTATACAGCACTAAGTATCTTGCTTAAGGCCACATAGTCAATATATGTTAGAGGGAAGACTCAAAGTCTTCCTGGTTCAGAGTTCAGTTTTCTATATATTACACCTACATAAGAAATAATAGACCTACTTCCTTCTCTTCCATTTGGGAAGCCAAGCTACAGTGATAGTAATAACTGAAGACTTGACTTCATGCAGTTTTTGCCAGTTTTTCCTTAAAAAGTATTGAAACTGTCCATGAGATTTATTTGAATTAAGGGAATTAAGGGAATAAAACTTGCACTATTGATCTGGTTGCTTGAGTTAGGAAAAGACCCAAGAGCTTCAGCTGCTCCCTGATGCTTGACTAACACGTCAACATTAACAACAGAAACAAGGGAGCTAATGTAAATCTCTTTTTGTTAACTGTCAGATCTTTGAGAATTTTATTTTATTCCAATATAGATTTCAGATACTAATCCTAACCTAATTGAAACTATTAGAACACAATTGAGTGCTAAACTGTGAGGTACTTATAATTTGGAACTAAGAGAGTGGAGTAAAGTTTGGAGGTAAGAGATGGGAGAAATCAGTACAAATTAGAATATATCTGTAGAGGCTTCTTGGCCTTGAAGGATGAGTAGGATTAGATAAAAGTCATTCTTGATGGAGGAAATAAATATCATAAGCATATTCAAGAGACCAACAGATAGGATATATTTATCTTCTATGCAGAAGAAGGCATTCTTTGAAAACCCAACATCAAAAGAAATGCCCAGAATCTATAGTTTGGCAAACTTTCCCCTCCCAAAAGACTCCCCAAACCTATAGGATAATATGAAGTAAATAAGAAACAGGATTTCTGTTAAATTAGATCTTCAATTAAGCTATCCGCTTGGCTGCAAAATATCTTTTTTGACAGACAATTAGTTCTGGGCAAGTCAAACATTTCAGCAATGCATTCTCACAGGGCAATTAAACTAATTCATATTTGATGTGTAGAAGTGCTATATTAATTGGGAAAGTTTCCTGATGAGTTTGGCAGTTGAAATTGTGCTATAGTTTTTATTTATTTTCTTGAAAGTTTCCCTGATGGGAAGAGGTTAAATGATTTTCTTGATTTCTCTTTTTCAAATCACCAGAAATATTAGGTATAAAATAATTCTATCAGGACTACTAAATTGAGCAGGAAGAGCCTGGAATATTCAATAGCTGCAAGAAATAGCACCAGTGAACTGGAGTGGTCAGTATTGAAGGAAAATGGTATTCCTGGACTTAAGTTTTAGAGGATGTGAAATGCCATTCATTTTAAAAAAGGATAATCATAGCTTCAAGTTATTTAACACTTCATGCATCATACCCATATCACATCATTTGATTTTGAACATAGTACCTTAGCACAAAGTAAAATTTAATATATGTTCATTGACTGATTATAAAACTTAGTGACAAAGAGCAGGCTGGTATTATTATCCTTTTTCAGATGAGGAAACTGGGGTCAAGAGAGGTTGAATGATTTTCACTTAACATGCTCCACAATTGTCAGGTGGTGGTAGCACCGAGTTATATGTCCAGTTACTGGGGAAGCTGAGGCTTTGGAATCTCTTGAACTTGGGAACTGTAGCATGTTATGATGTTTGAGGATCCACATTAATTTCACCATTGATATGATAAACCTCCGGGATGGGAAAGGCACAAGATTGTATAAGGAGGGATACAGTGCAGAAACAGAAAGTCCCATATCAAGTGGTAGTGGGATAAGGCCTGTGAATAGTCCTGTACTAAGTGTACAGACCTAATCTTAAAAAAAAGACAAACAACCCATATTCCAATATCAATAAATATCAGGGTTGGAAGAGACCTCAGAATCATTTGGTTTATTCTATTCTGCTTTACCAAGAATCTGTTCTATAACATCCCTAACAAGATGGAATCATGAAATCTAATAGAAGGGATATCAAAATTTCATCTTCAGTTCTGGAATACTTTAGAATCAATGCCATTTGCAAATTTCAACTTAAGCAGTAATTATATTTCCTTAAATTCCCTAGAAGAGTGTCTTGCAATATGTCCTCATTAAATGACTCTATTTTCTTCTCTTCTCTTGCCCATTTAATTCAATGATTATGACATTAAGAACCTTTTGTTGCATATCATGGGTATCTTCAGTGCTGAGAAATGTCTTTATTTTTTAAATGAACATTATTTATACAGGGTGTTCTCAAAGGCTTAGTGTAGTTTTCAGTTTTAAAACTACTCTAAGGATGAAAAGTTAAAAAAAGATCTCTTTGGGGTCCTTATTTAAACTTTATAGCTTAAAATTTTACCAAGATTTTGGGGACCTGTATATGTATATGGCATTTTAATATTTTACCTATAAAAAGTTGTATAGATTTGGCAAAGCCATTTTTCTCTTCTGAACATCAGTTTCCTTATATGTATGGAGGGGTTAATAATATGTACTTTGTTTATTTCACATAATAATGGTAAGGACCAAATAGATTGATGGATATAAAGGTGCTTTGTAAACTAAAGCATTATACAACCATTATCACTATCATTATTATTAAAATAGTTGGCACCCACCACAGAGTATTTTCTTCCCATCCTTTCTTTGACTTCCCAAAGACTATTATGCTTTGGAGAAAATAATTCTGTAGAATTGAGTAATTTGAATTTGTAAGTAGAAGTTAATTGCTTCATGAGATTTCAAGAAACAACATATCAAAGTCACATGAATGAAAATCAACTGGCCAGGAAAATGGATTGAGGACAGATAATTTAAGAATTATTGGCCTGCCTGAAAGCCATAATAAAAAAAGACCCTTTACATCTTATTTAAAGAAATATTCGAGGAAAATTGTTCTATTATCTTATATTCAGAAAGTAAATTAGAAATTGAAAGAATCCACCAATCATCTCCTGAAAAACATTCCAAGATGAGAACTCCAATGAATATGATAACCAAATTCCAGAGCCATCAGGTCAAGGAGGAAAAGTCAGAAAGAAATAATTCAAATAGTGTGGGGTCATAGAATCACACAAGATTTAGCATTTCCATGTTAAAGGAGTGAAGGGCAAGGAATATGATATTCTGGAAGGCAAAGGAGTTAGAATTACAACTAGGAATAACATACTCAACAAAACTAAATATAATCCTTCAGGAGAAAATATGAATATTTAATGAAATAGAGGACTTTCAAGTATTCCTGATGAAAAGAACAGAAGTGAACAAAAAAAACTGACATTCAAACACAGACTTAAAAGAAACATAAAAAGGTAATCATGAAAGAGTAACCATAAGAGATTAATAAAATTAAACTTTATATTTTGATATGGAAAGATGTTATATCTAACTCAAGAATTTTATTATTAGGTCAGTTAGAAGATGTTTACATAGACAGAGGATATGTGTTAGATGCGTTTTTGTTGTTAGTAGTTAGATATGTTAGAGTAGTTAGAGTGTTAGATAATTTTGTTGGGGTTATCTAACAACACATAGTGATAAGAAAGAGGAATACACTGGGAAAAGAAAAAGAGAGAAGTAGAAAATGGAAATTTTTTTTCACGTGAAAGAGGTACTGAAGAAAGCTTTTACAGTAGGGGAAGACAGGCAATGATTAAATCTCATTCTTGTCAAAATTGGTTCAAAGATGGAAGAATATATGTACATATATATTTATATACATGCATATCTACATATAATACACATATATTACACCGAGATGGGTATAGAAATCTGTCTACTCAATAGGGAATAATAGATAGAGGGAGAATGATAAAATGGCAGGAAGATTAAGAATGGCAGTGGTTAACCAATATTCAATATTGTATTAGAAATGTTAGCATCAGCAATTAGAGAAGAAAAAGAAATTGGAGGAATTAGAATTGGGAAGGAAGAGACAAAACTCTCACTCTTTGCAGATGACATGATGCTCTACCTAGAGAATCCCAAGAAATCATCCAAAAAACTACTGGAAACAATTAGCAATTTTACCAAAGTTGCAGGTTATAAAATAAACCCTCATAAATCCTCAACTTTTCTATATCTATCTAGCAAGATACAGCAGGAAGAGCTAGAAAGAGAAATGCCATTCAAAGTAACCTCAGACAATATAAAATACATGGGAATCTATTTGCCAAGACAGACTCAGAATCTTTTTGAAAACAATTATAAAACACTTCTCATACAAATTAAATCAGATTTAAATAACTGGGCAAATATCAACTGCTCATGGATAGGGAGAGCTAATATAATAAAAATGACAATTCTACCAAAACTAAACTGTCTGTTTAGTGCCCTACCAATCAAAATTCCAAAAATTACTTTAATGAGTTAGATAAAATTATAATTAAATTCATATGGAGAAATGAAAAGTCAAGAATTGCCAGGAGCTTAATGGGAAAAAAAGTGCAAAAGAATGTGGCTTAGCCCTACCTGATCTAAAATTATATTATAAAGCATCAGTCATCAAAACTGTTTGGTATTGGCTAAGAAATAGAGTGGTGGACCAGTGGAATAGACTAGGTGTAAAAGCAGGAGATGATTATAGTAATCTGCTGTTTGATAAACCCAAAGACTCCAGCCATTGGGATAAAAACTCCTTCTTTGATAAAAACTGCTGGGAAAATTGGAAGTTAGTATGGAAGAAACTTAGATTAGACCAACACCTCACACCCTTTACCAAGATAAGATCCAAAGGGTTACAGGACTTAGACATAAAAAAAGCAATACTATAAGCAAATTAGAAGATCAAGGACTAGTTTACCTGTCAGATCTATGGAAAGGGAAACAGTTTATAACTAGGGAAGAGTTGGAGAACATCACCAAAAACCAATTAGATGATTTTGATTACATTAAATTAAAAAGCTTTTGCACGGATAAAAACCAATGTAACCAAGATCAAAAGAAAAGTAGTAAATTGGGAAACAATATTTACAACTAATGATTCCGACAAAGGACTCATTTCTAAAATATACAAAGAACTGAGTCATATTTTTAAAACAAAAAGCCATTCCCCAATTGACAAATGGTCAAAGGATATGCAAAGGCAATTTACATATGAGGAGATCAAAGCAATCCATAACCATATGAAAAAATGCTCCAAAACATTAATTATTAGAAAAATGCAAATTAAAGCTTCTCTGAGGTACCACCTCACACCTCTCAGATTGGCCAATATGCCCAGGAAGGATAATGATCATTGTTGGAAGGGTTGTGGGAAATCTGGGACACTATTATACTGTTGGTGGGGCTAGGAACTCATCCAACCCTTCTGGAGAGCTATTTGGAACTATGCCCAAAGAGCAACAAAAATGTGCATATCCTTTGAGCCAGCAATACCACTACTGGGTCTATACCCTGAAGAGATGATGAAAAAGGGAAAAAACATTACTTGTACAAAAATATTTATAGCAGCCCTGTTTGTGGTGGCAAAGAATTGGAAATCCAGTAAATGTCCTTCAATTGGGGAATGGCTTAGCAAACTGTGGTATATGTATGTCATAGAACACTATTGTTCTATTAGAAACCAGGAGGGATGGGATTTCAGGGAAGCCTGGAGGGATTTGCATGAACTGATGCTGAGTGAGATGAGCAGAACCAGAAAAAAAACAGCAACATGGGAGTGATGTTCAACCTTGAAGGACTTGCTCATTCCATCAGGGCAACAATTGGGAACAATTTTGGGCTGTCTGCAAAGGAGAGTGCATAAGGAGCTGTGGAGTTTGAACAAAGTTCAAGGACTATTCCCTTTAATTTAGAAAAAAACAGATATCTTATTGTCTGATCTTGTTACCTCTTTGACTTCTCTTCTTTAAGGATATGATTTCTCTCTCATCACACCCAATTTGGATCAAGGTACAACATGGAAGCAAAGTGGTGGGGGTGGAGAGGGAAGTAAGATTGGGGGAAAAATTGTAAAACTCAAATAATATCTTTAATAAAATTTAATTAAAAAAAGAATTAGTGGATCAAAAAAAGAATGGCAATGGTTAGAAGCAAAATAGATTTTTTAACTAAGGAAAGGATAAGAGAGAAGATTAAGAAGAAGAAAAATAGGATGAAGAGAAATATAAAATTGGTAATCATAAATGTGAATGTGAATAGAATAGGTCAATCCATAAAATGGATGTGGATTAGTAGAATATCTTGAAACCAGAAACCAACAATATGCTACTTATAAGAGAAACAGAAAGACAGAGTTAAAGTAAAGAATTGAAGCAGCCTCTATTATGCTATACCTGAAGTAAAAAAGACAGAGGTTGCAATCATGATTTCAAAGTAAAGACAGAAATAGAAATAATTTAAAAAGTTAATCAAGGAAACTGCATTTTGCTAAAAGATATCATAGATAATAAAGTAATATCAAAAAATTTTATAGCAAGTTTCTCTGATATAGGTCTCATTTCTCAAATACATAGGTAACTAAGACAAATTTAGAGCCATTTCCCAATTGATAAATGGTTAAAGGATGCAAATAGGCAGTTTTCAGAGAAGAGATCAAAGCAATTGATAGTCATATGAAAAAATGAATCACTCTGTATCACTACTGATTAGAGAAATGTAAATTACATGCAAACTCTGAGGTACCACCTCAAACCTATTAGATTGGTTAGTAGGATAGAAAAGAGAGTGACAAATTTTATAGGAGATGTGGGAAAATTGGGGTACTAATGTATTGTTGATGGAGTTGTGAACTGATCCAACTATCCTGGAGAACTATAGCCGAAGGGCAATTAAACTGCATACTTTTTGATCCAGTAATACCACTATTAGGTCTATATTCTGAAGAGTTTTTTTTTTAAAAAAGGAAAATGACCTATTTGTACAAAAATATTTATAGTAGCTATTTTTATGCTAACAGAGATTTGGAAATTCAGAAAATGTCCATCATTTGGGGATCCCAGGAACAACAATGTTTTGTGATGACCAACTGAGAATGGTTTAGGTAATTCTCAGTAGTACATAATCCAACTCAATTCCAAAGGACTCATGATGAAATATGCTAACCACCTCGGAGAAAGAACTGTTGGATTCCAAGTGCAGATCAAAAGCACACCGCTTCTCACTTTATTTTTTCCCCTGGATAGCCTTTCAGTTTTATTCTTTGCCTTAGAAAATGATTAATGAGCAATGCTGGATGGATATTTCTAGACTTAGGGATTACTGCCTCTTGAGTTCTGGTTGTCCTGAATATTGACTGGGAGAAGGAGATGCTTTCTGAAACTTCTGTGTTTCTTGTAGGAAAAATGTGGCCACTGATAGGACCTATGAATACCTGACTAGTCAGAAGATATGAACCTTGAATCAGTGATTCAGAGAATGCACACCTAAGGTGAAAATGTTCAGTTATCCCCCATTTTAAAACATCAGCCTCCTAGGATATAATAATGTGTGAGAATAGGGTTACTTTATTATATTTCAAGTGTTTTTCAATATGTACTTTTGTGCTTTAAACATTTCTTTGGTGGTAAAGAGAGTAAATAACTGTCCTATACATGCTTACTTTATATTTTAGATATCATTCTAAAAGACATTTCAGTAATTACATTGGGAAACATCCTTGACATGAGTTGAATCTAATCTTTTTTTTTTTTTTTTTTAGTCTTTTGCAAGGCAATGGGGTTAAGTGGCTTGCCCAAGGCCACACAGCTAGGTAATTATTAAGTGTCTGAGGTTGGATTTGAACTCAGGTACTCCTGACTCTAGGGCCGGTGCACTATCCACTGTGCCACCTAGATGCCCCTGAATCTGATCTTTAAGAGAGTTTTCCTCTAGGGTTCTAAAATAGGGGCATAGATGAAGAATGCAGGAAAAGCCTGACACCGCTCTATGCAGGTAGTCTTTCTCAAGATAGAATTCAATCTGTTTGAATGCAGAGTCAAGGTTCTTTAGAAGAGAGAAGTTCAAGTTAAATACATGGTAAATTCAAGGTGGTGGGAAATCTAGGTAACTTGGTGAGGCTGGGTGTGGGGGGTTGAACCTATGAAGACATTATGCTGAAGATTGTGCTTGAAAAGAGATTTAAAGGAAGGTAGGGATTTCATTCGTCATTTATGGTAAGTGTGAAGTAGTATCTTAGAATTGTTTTAATTTGCCTTTGGGCTGCCAGCTGCTAGGGACTGTGGATAGAGAGCTGGCCCTGGAGTCAGAAGATGCTGAGACATTTATTAGTGGGTGACCCTGGGGGAGTTAATTTTTTTCAAGTTTGGTTCTTTTATAATCATATAAATATTTTATTTGTTTTGCAATTACATACAATGGTAGTTTCTAACCATCATTTTTTGGCAAAGTTTTGAGCTTTACAATGTTTCTTCCTCCCTCCCTTCCCCCAACAGAAGGCAATCTTATATAGGCTTTATATTTGCATCCATGATAAGCATAGATAGAAATTGAATGTGTTGTGAGAGAAGAATCATATCCAAAAGGAAGAAAGAAAATGTCAGAGAGAGCAAAATTACATAATAAGGAAACTTTTAAAAATTGAAGACTATAAGCTTTGGGCTTCATTTAAACTCCACCGTTCCTTCATTAGATACAGATGATGTTCTCCATCACATATCCCCTGGGGGAGTTACTTAACCCTGTTTGGCTCAGTTTCTTCATCTGTAAAATGACTTGGAAAAGAAAATGACAAACCACTCCAATATTTTTGTCAAGAAAATTTTGGAAGGGTTCTTGAAGAGTGGGACACGACTGAAATGTCTGAGCAAACAAAAGCAGTAATAACAATAGCAGCAACAAACAAGAAAGATTGCAAGAGGTGGGTCATTTCAGGATGGGGGGGCAATATGTGGGAAAATAGTGACTGTAGAATTATAGTATCACAAATTTAGAATTGGCAGGCATTACTTAATTGACTTCTCCTATTTTTCAGAAATTGGTACCCATGGAGCTTAAGTGAATTGCCTAAAGTAAATAAATAGTAAGTTGTAAAACCAGATTTAAATTCAGTCTCTGAATCCAGCTCTCTTTCCATGATACCACTCAGTAGAACCATTACATTTTGTGACATTTACTTTTACATACATTTTACTATGTGATATTCTGAAATTTATCCTATTAAGGAATTGACCTCAATATACTAGGAATGGGAGGTGAGGGCATGCATTTATTGAAACATCATTCCTTCATGAGGGCTATAAGTCATAAGACTAAAAATGTCCTCAAAATATACCTGGGACTGATGTGCTTATGAGAGCTATGAAAATAATAATACAAAATCATTGGCAATATAATCAGCATTTCTTGATCTTGCTTGATTTTCCATAGCTAACACCCACTAGTATATTGGGAAATAGTGCTTGAGCTGATACTCCTATTATTAACTCAAAAACTTGTTTGTTAAATTAGTGCTATTTTCACCAAATCAAAATGGAAGATTTCATTCTGGCATTCCAATGAATTGTATCTTTCTAGCTTCTCAATCCTAAGGCTAGGACTGTATTTATTTATTGTATCTATTTATTGTATTAAATGACCAGAGCACTATGGTCCCTGATCAGTAGAGGTAATTAATATCAAAATTAACTATAAAACTGAAAGGAAACATAGATGTCATTTGGTTAAACACCTTCATTTTACAGGTGAGGAAATTGTGGTCCTAAAACAACAGAAAAAACAGCAACCATTTTGCTCTTTTTGCTGATCACCAATAGACTTTTGTTGTTGGACAGGCGTGAACCTCGACAGAGAAAAATATACAAACCTTTCCTGACTCAAGGGAATTTATTGGGAGCTTAATTAGCTATACTTGGTAAAATGTCTTTGAAGCTGGGGTCCAAAGGTTTAGCATGACTGTGAAGTGACAGCAAATACTGAATTCATTTTCACCCTATGTTCCCTAGAGTACAAGTGGAGGTTTTCATGAAGACCAAAGCTAATTACAGCAAGGATTTCTTTGTATGTATGATGTTATTGCAGAAGTTCAAAGACTTCTTTCTAGAATAAAATTTCCACTCAGAAAAGGCATTGCCATTCAGTTTCCCTGGACTATGTTATATTGAAAGATTAGATCATGGATATATTTTGGCCACTGAAACACATCAGTCTTTTATCTTCTCTATGATCAGGAACAGGAAAAAGTACATAATGATTGGAAGAAAATATGTCAGGACTACAGAAGAATGTGGTGTGGATAGGAAATTCACTTGAAAAATGCAATGTAAAGATAAGGAAGACAGAAGATTAAATTTTGACCTTACCACAAGTTGTGTGACTTTAGACAAATACTTTCCATATAAGTCTCAATTCTCTCATCTGTAAAATAGGAGAAAGGATTCTTTCCTTGTGAATAAAATAACAATAGGAAAGAACTTTTCAACTGCAAAGTACCAAATAAATCTAATTAGTAAGTTATTAGTGTGATTACTTCTGGAGGTCTTAGCTGTTAGTTGCTTCATTGTTAGAATGGTGAAGAACATGAGAGGGTGCTACAGAAAATCTAACCTGTTTGCTAGACTAGGAAAGTTTGTCAGGAAGGTCTACACTTTGAATGCCCATCAATTAGAGATCATTTGGGAGTCTTTAATGAGACCTCAGACCTTTGATGCAGTTTGCAACTTGCTGTGGCTTTATCTTAGCTGCATGCAGTAAACCCAAACTGGCCATGTAACTTTTGCTTTTCTATTTTGATAAGATATCTTTGAAGAGCTGCATTAGTGGTAGTTCTCACTGTTTCTTTGAGTTGCAAGAAGTTGACTTTTTCATTTCATAAACTCAAATGACATTATGACTTTATGCTTGGTGTTTGGTAGAAATTTTCCCTAAACACCAACTAGGAAAGATTCTGGTTTTCACAGCACATATGGTAAGGGCTTCTTTAGTACTTTTAAAAATATATGAATGTGTTCATAGAAAGAATAAAAGAATCTTTCAGCTGCAGGGGACCTTAGAGACCATGTAGGACTATCCTCTCATTTTATAATCAAGAAAGCTGAGTTTCAGAGAAACTAAGTGATTTGTCCAAAGACACATGGTCAGTAAATGGTAGTGTTGGTGCTCAAACACCAAGAATGATGATGATGCCTTATTTTCCAAGGAATCTATATGTGATGTGGATTGTATGGAACATGTGCAGACATTTCTTTACCTGCTTTTGGTTCATCATGTGCTGGCTAAATATTTGATTACCTTCAGGGTGGTAAACTTTCTGCCTATTTCTGGCTATAAATGATGGTTATGTACTGAAAGGACTTGTCACTTTTTTCCCATTTTTTATTTTTAAAATTATATTTATATTTATTTTTGTACAACTGATGTTTTTTATACATTATGAAAATATTCTTGTTTTAGTAAGCATAATACCCCCTCCCCACAAAAATATAGATCCTCATGAGCAATAAAGGAAAGAGAAAATATTAAAATTAAAATAAAAAAATAATAATAAGGGCAGCCAGGTGGCACAGTGGACAGAGCACTGGCCCTGGAGTCGGGAGCACCCGAGTTCAAATCCGGCCTCAGACATCCAACAATCATCCAGCTGTGTCACTTTGGGCAAGTCACCCCAACTCCATTTCTTTGCAAAAACCAAAATTAATAATAATAATAATAATAATAATAATAATAATAATAATAATAATAATAAATGTGCTTCAGTCTGTGTTCCAACACCACCAGCTTTGTCGTGGGTGGGTCACATTCTTTATGATAAGTCTATCGCAAAAGCTACTTCCATATTTTTCCACTATTGCCATTGCTGATTGGAAATCCTTCCATTCGTACTTCCCCACTACCATACACTCTATTTTCTCTCTCCTTTCACTTTGTCCCTCTTCTTAAATGTGCTGTGTAGCTGAGTGGTGCAGCAGACTGATCACTGGCCCTGGGGTCCTGGACAGGCCATCCAATCAGGCCTTTGCAAGAAATAAAAAAGAAAATGTGTTATATCTGACCACTCTTCCCCACAGTCCACCCTCTCCTCCATCACTCACACACCCCCTTCTCCATGTACCCCTTCTCTTGTTCTTACTCTAGATGTCTATACCCCATTGAGTTTATATGCCGTTTCCTTTCCTAGCCACCTCTGATGAGAGTGAAAGTTCTCCCATTCCCCCTCACCTTCTCCCCTTCCATATCATTGCAATAGCTCATTGTAATAAAAATATTATTATATGAAATATCTTAGCCTATTCCACCTCTCCTTTCTCTTACTCCCATTACATTTCCCTTTTAGCCATTGTCTCCATTTTTACAATATATTACATCTTCAAATTCAGCTCTCTCCTGCTTCATCTAGGAAAAGCTCCTTCTACTTGCTCTATTAAATGAGAAGCTTCTTATGAGTATTATCAGTATCATTTTTCTATGCAGGAATACATGCAGTTCATCACCATTAAATCCATCATATTTTACCCTTCTCCTCCACTATGCTTCAACTGATCCTGTATTTGAAGATCAAATTTTCTGTTCAGCTCTGAACATTTTTAACAGGAACATTTGAAATTCCCTTGGTTCATTGAAAGTTCATCTTTTTCCCTGGAAGAGGATGTTCAGTTTTTTTGGGTAGTTGATTCTCAGTTGCATTCTGAGTTCTTTTGCCTTACAGAATATTATTTTCAAAGCCCTATGAATCCTTAATGTAGTTGCTGCAAAGTCTTGTGTAATCCTGACTGCAGCTACATGATATTTGAATTGTGTCCTTCTGGATGCTTGTGATATTTTCTCCTTGACTTGGGAGTTCTGGAACTTGGCCATAATATTCCTGGGTGTTATTTTTTTGGACTTCTTCCTTGGGGAGATTGGTGGATTCTCTCAATTTCTATTTTGCCCTCTGCTTCTAGGATATTTGGGCAATTTTCCTGTAGAAATTCTTTAAAAATGAGGTCAAGGCTCTTTTCCTGATCATGACTTTCAGGTATCCCAATAATTTTTAAATTTTCTTTCCTGAATCTGTTTTCCATATCAATTGTTTTTTTCAATGAGATGTTTCACATTTTCTTCTATTTTTCATTCTTTTGATTTTGAAGTATTGTTTCTTGAGTTTTCAGAAAGTCAACAGCATCCTTTAGCTCCATTCTATATCTGAAGGATATGTTTTCCTCAGAAAGCTTTCTTATCTCTTTTTCCATCTGGCCAATTCTGCTTTTTAAAGCATTCTTCTCTTCAATAACTTTGAACTGTTTTATTCATTTGACCTATGCTGGTTTTTTAACATGTTATTTTCTTCAGCATTTTTTGAATTTCATTGACTAAGCTGTTGACTTCTTTTTCATGTTTTTTTTCTGCATCTCTCTCATTTCTTTTCCCAATTTTTCTATCTCCCTCACTTGATTTTCAAAATCCTTTTTGAGCTCTGTCATAGCCTGATCCTAATTTCCATTTTTCTTGGAGTCTTTAGATGCAGGAGCTTGTACTTCCTCATTTTCAGATTGAGTATTTTGATCCTTCTTGGGATCATAGACAATGTATTTCTCAATGGTGTTCCTATTTTTTTCTCTGTTTACTCATTTTGCTGGCCTGTGCCTGGTTTTGGGGTGCTTCCTGGGTTTTTGAGTATTATTGGGATACCCCCCCCACAAGGATCTCAGTGTGTGAGGCTTTGAATTTCCTCCTGGTCTGTGAATGACCACAAGTGCACCCCTCTGCCATGGGGCTGAGGTAAGGGGGGCCCTGCTGTTCTATGAAAGGCTTAGACTGCGATCAGGATCTGAATGTGGTCAGAGCCCCAGAGTCTGTTCCAGGTACAGAGGACAGTCCTCAGAAGTCTCTCTCTACTCCCCTACCTTTGGTAGGTTGAGCACTCAAGGCTCAGTTACCTGGGGGCTCCTGCTTACCAGCTATGCCTGCTTCTGTGTCCTAGATCTGGGCAGCCACAGCCACCTCTGCTTGCTGAGTGCTCTGAGGGCTGGGCTTCACAGGCTCGCTCTGGCAGAGGTCCCCCCCCCCCCCAACTGATCTTCCAAGTTGTGCCTGGTGCTCCCCAGGGTGTAGATCAGGAAACTGCCCCCACTGCTGGGACCTGGGGCTCCCAGGTACTCTGGGGCTGCCTCCAGGAGGCTGAAGTTCCTTTTCTCTGGTGGCTGCCCCTCTAACCCCTGTGGAGCAGAGCCTTTCCACCGTTTTCCAGGTTACCTTGTTCTAGAGAATTGCCTCACTGGATCTTTCTGTGGGTTACTTAGAGTCATTATTTTATGATTTTTGAAATATTATATATAGAGAGAGCATCTAAGGGAGGCTCTTCTCCTGTCACCATCTTGTCTCCCAGACTTGTCACTTTTGAATAACACAGAAAACCTTGAATAGTCCTTTGGTCTTCTGTACCATCACAGCAGTAAGGGAATATGATGTTGTATTAGGTAAAAGGAGAGAAAACTTTCTTCTTTCAATCTTCCAAGTGACATCATTGAACTCCAAGACTTCCAGTGACATGTGGAGAAGGGCCATCCCTTACTAAATACATTGCATAATGTCGACCACAGCCATGTGGCATTTATAATAGGAAAGATAACTAGGTGAACTTGGGTCTGGGCCTCTGGCTGACTAGATCTTGTGAGTTCAACAGGCACTGAGTTCTTTAAGAATCATGAGGGTGGTACTGGATTGTCAGCAGTGGTGAGGTAAAATATGACCATTCCCTTTCAGCAGTCCTATAAGTGGCTTCCTGTTCTGGTAATTTTTGGGTTAGCTTCTCATAACTTGGTAGTTAAAAGCTCTGTAACTGTATCCTGTTTAAGTCATTTTGTGAATACTTATTGTGAATCATTTATGCTCATTAGTATTTCTTTTGTAAGTAGGAAAAAAAATCTAACCTATACTTGATTCAAAAATAGAATACCTTTTTACTACTCTCTTTTAGGGTAGAGTCAAACCCTAGGCTTTAAATAATTTGTCTCTGGGGAACTAGAATGGGAATTTAAAGAGGTGAAGAGTATGAAAAAAGGGATTCTAGCCTTCTTCTTATTAAACCTAGTCTCCCTTAGGAATGAATCTTATCTTGGCTGCCTGTGTGGATCCTGAGCAGAGGGGTCACTTAAGAATGAGAATGGATTCATTTCTCCAACCCCAAAATAGTTCCTTATTGTTAAAATATAAAGTATATTCCAAACCCCCTCTCAGATACTGAAAATCTAATGGAAGACATCAGAGTCATAAGTAGACTGGGGCAAATGGAGTTATACTCCAGGGTGACACATTTAGTAGGTGATAATATTCCTCCTTGTGTTTCACCATTGTAGAAATGAGAGCTTAGAACCTGATGAACAAGAATAAATAGTTGAAATGGAAAGTTACTAGAGTGTACTCTGAGCAAATTTCTCTGTTGCTCTTACTGGATACCAGTTCATGACTGTCCATAGCAGCAGCTTTCCCAGAAATATTCCAGAGCCCCTGCCACTTCCTCATAGGATGATGTATTTTGTATTGCCTGCTCTAAATACCAGTTGTAATAGTTACCCTGTGTAGAAGAATTCCTATTTACATTTCTGGAAGATGCAATATGGTATAATAAAGACCTGGGAGTGAGATGGTTTACATCTGTAGATTTTAGTGAAGGAATGAGAAAATTGAAGCTTAAAGTCTTGCGCCAAAATCACACAATAGAGAGAAGATTATGGGGTTATAGATTTAGGACTGGGACTTTAGAGGTCTTCTCATCCAGCTCTTTTCTTTTTTAGGGAGCAAAAGGAGGCTCAGCAAAGTTAAGTGACTTTCACTGACACCAGTTGGTGAGTTTTTCCTTTGTCCCACTAAGGAAAAAAAATTTCATAGAGTTTGAAGTCTTAACATTTGAGCTCCATGCAAATCATAGTGGCTGCAATTTAAAGCCTTGAGGATAAAATGTGTTTGTGATAGAAATTTGTAACTGACCATTAACTAGAATGGTGCTGCTAGCACTGCCACAATCAATTGTTTTGTCTTTATGAAATGGTGACATAAAGAAAGCACTTTCTGTTTTAGAGCATAATTAGCCATTATTCTACTTACTGACTTTTTACTTTATGGCTCTGTCTTTTCAGAATTTTATTGCCAGCATGAGGACATTTAGGCGAACAAAGTCTGTCCCTATTTTTCTGCACTTGTGATTTAAATATATCTCTTGTATGTGCTAGACACACCATAAATTACCCATCATACATAAGGATTGCAAACTTTTTAAGAATGTGATTGAAACACCACAGAGATGTCATAATCACAGCTCTAAAGACTGTGAGAGCTTGATATTCAATCCTTTTTGTTAACTGTGTTAAAGATAAAGGGTTTGATTAAAGGTAGAGCCAGTTAAACAGAACTTTGGTTGAGGGCAAATTAGGTTTTAGGGTGAGAGTAGTAGGTCAGAAGAACGGGTATGGAATAAACAATTATATAACACCTACTATGGGATAGACACTGTGCTAAGAACTTTATAAATACTTTCTCATTTGATCCTCACACTGTAATTAACCTTATTTTACAGTTGAGTTAACTGAGGCAGATAGAGGTTAAGTGACTTGATTATAGTATACATCTAGTAAGTGTCTGAGACTTGGGTTTGAACTCAGGTCTTTCTGACTCCAGGTCTGGCCCTTTGTCCACTGACTGCTTTTGTGTAGGGAGGGAAACAGAATTATTCAATTTGATGGTGGCAACACGAAGAGTGTAGGCAGAAAGCATTAGAGGGACAGTTGCTTCCTGAGTTCTTACTAGCAGATTGTAGAATCATACCTAGAGGGTAGTGGGATTGTTCAGTTGTGTTCAACTCTTCATGATGTCATTTGGTGTTCTGGGCAAGGATACTGGAGTGGTTTACCATTTCCTTCTCTAGTTTATTTTGCAGAGGCAAGCAGGGATAAGTGTCTGAGGAGGATCTGAAATTATGAAGATGAGTCTTCCTGATTCCAGGCCCATTGCCCTAGCCATTGGGATACCCAGTCACCTGCTTATTAAAAGATTATATATGTGGAATTAGAAGGAACATCAGAGACCATCTAATCTAAACTCTTCATTTTATAAAAGAGGAAACTAAAAATCAGGGAGTTTGTGACTTGTGTAAGGTCATATGTGTAGGAAAGGTTTGAAGAAGAACTGGAACTCAGGTCCTTTGACTTCACAATCAATAGTTTTTCCTCCTGTGAAGGGGGAAGAAAGTAGGCAATCCTTATCCTCCCTCCATGTTGATTTTTTTGGGAAAAACTGTAGGTTTCAGGCTGATAAAAATTCTGGTCTTTCTTCCAAAATGAGAATAATCTGATGCATTATAGTGCTTACAGCTCACCTTAGTAAACCTGCTCAATGTAGAGTAGGAAGCTGAGGAAATTATTTTCAGATATCTAGTTAGATATCTTCTAGCTCTAACATTCAATAATTATTTGATTCTGAAATTACCATTTAGGAAAAATGGGCCAAAAGTTGTTATTTGTGAAGGGATTTTATAGAAAACCAAGGTAATATCCTTCTAATTAATGTCCCACTTTGAACTTGCACTTGCACTTGGAGTGCTGTGTATTTATTGTCTGTACATCATTTTACCACCTACTGTATCCTGGACTGCTAGTGATAGCTCCTGTTTTATTGAATATTTCATGAATAAGCATGTCTCATTTCCCCAAGTCAAAAGAATATTAATCAATAAGTATCCAATAAATACATTATTGAGTAATTATTAGGTACAATATTCCCTACATTTTGCTAAGCTAAGTCTAAAACAATCCCTGGCCCGATTTGGTGCTCTTTGAAGGCAGGATATTCCATATATTGTTGATAGTATATCTTTTTAGTTGATAGTATTTGTAGGATGAATCTGGACTTCAGTGATTGGGCATGTATAACCTTTCAGAGATTGATTTTGCTGAGGTCTATTTCAGGTCTATTTCTGCTCACTTTGGCAGTGCCCATTTGTAGATGGGCAAGGCATTAATTAATGGGTATTCTTATCCATTAAATATGTCTACTGAAGATATTATTAGACCTGCAGTTCTTGGTTGCACTTGGAAGTATGAAAAGTATTCTTCTTACTTTCGATAGGAAATTATCAGAGAAAATCTCCTGACCTATTGGACTGAAGTTATTATGAGAACTTGGATAGATATGCTCTTGTTCCTTGGGGTACATATACTCTGGTTTAGCCCCAAAGAGTTTGTGTTTGGGGATGCCATAACAATCCTTCATTGGTTTTTCTGATAAGGTGGAGGTTAGGGGCTATGTCTAATAATAACAGATATAATAACTAGCATTTATATAATTCTTTAAAGTTTATGAAGCACCTTAAACATGTTCTCTCATTTGATCCTAAGAGAAATTAATACTATACTATTAAGCTAATAACTAATTATTAATTTATGACCTCTCATTTTCTTTCTATTTCTGTTGAGGTTACTGAATTCCTGAAAAGGTTAGTCAGTCTCTGAAAGGTATGGCTGACTGATGATAATTTTCCTTGCTCCTTAAGTTTGGGTGGGATCCCACCCAACTGGGAAACCTAATTCCTGGTTAGAGCATAAACAGAATCCAATCTGGGAGAATTTCTGTCTGGGGACAGAACCCCCATCCTTGAATATTCCATTAGAGTTTAGGGCAACTCAACCCAAGAAGGAGAAAACTATCCAGAGAGACTGCCCTTGCCCAGATGCCTTGAGATTTCAATTCTCATGATCAAGCCCTGTTCTCAGCAAGAGGAGCTGCAGACTTTTAAACCACCTTCTCTTTCAATGTTCACAAATCAGGGTTGATTTTCATTTGTTAGGGGAATTTCCCTTTCAGAAAGGATCTAAGGTACTTCAGGGTCTTTGATTATTGAAAGAAACCACTAACCATAAATGATTATTGACAAATCTAATTAAAAATTACCCAGAAATTCTGTCTCTCAGGGTTTTTATTCATCACAAGCCTTATAACAACCTTGTGAGGTAGTTGCACTCCCTCATTTTGCAAATGAGGAATCTAAAACTAAAGGAGACTAAGTGTCTTATCCAGGATCAGAGAGGTAGTGAGTCCAATGGTCTAGCCAATGTATCACCTAACTTGTCAGTAATAAGTGATCATTTAACCAAGAAAAGTCATTTACTCTGACATAAAGGGTAAGACAGTTTCTGGTTTTCTCTGAGGTGATGTCTTTTCTGGATCACAGCCAATGTCAGCTTTCCCTTAGATTTCTAGCCAAGTAGAAGAGTATTCTTCTTTCCCTATTGTACTCCTTCTCCAACCTACACTTATCTATTTAAACCTGAGTTTGCTTGTCAAGTCCCTAGTTGCCTATTTAGTCCCTAGCACAAGTTATTGAACAGGGATCCTGAGAAATTGATGGACAGTTCTGGATTTGGTGACTATCACATGAGTTTGAGAGTTTCTAAGTCAGTGTGTATTGTCTAGTGTTGAGTGCTTTCTATAATATGAATACTTCTCAGAGGAAAAGATGACCACTATTTGAAGGATGCTGCAGCTATGTCTAACAAAGTCCTACTTATTGCTTAGTCAGGTAGTTCTGCTGTCTCATAAATTTGTTGTAACATTTAAATAGGTATGATGGATTATTATACATTTTAAAGTATTTGTTAATTTTTTCTTATCGGTCTTATGCAATTTAAGAACTTGGATCTTGATGGAGGAAATGAAAAGTTATCGTACATATCATATCTAATTTGTTCACGGGAAACATTTCATTTATATTGGCCTCTATTTCTCTAGCTCTAAATCTGTGATCCTTTGCATTTGAGGAACAAACTGATAATTATATCATATATATATATTATCTATCTATCTATCTATATATATATAAAATCATAGATTTTCATTCTAGAACAGACTCCATTGATAATCTAGTTTAACCCCTTTGAAGTTACTGAGTCCAACAGTCTATCAGTTATGAGGAAATTAAGAACAGAAGAGGTGAGGCAATTGTCCCAGAGTAGTCCCAACAGTAGAGAAGAACAAGACTTCCCATGGCCCATGTAGTAGCCAAATTGGATTTTCTGAAATTCTATCTCCTACTTCCATGCCTTTGTATATTTAGGGTAGCTAGTGGTGCAGTCTTGAATTCAAGGAGGATGGGAGTCCGACTCCAAGCTCAGACACTTGCCACTTACTAGCTGTGTGAACTTGGACAAGTCACTTAGCCCTGATTGTCCCACAACCAGGACCATCTCCTGTTTTCCTGATTCATATCTAATCACTGGACCCAGATGAATCTGGAGGAGAAAGGGAGACTGGTCACTTAGCACTGTAATCCCTCACTCAAATCCAATTCACATGCTTGTCATGGCATCGCCTCCCTGATTTTGTGGTCTTCTTCAAAAATGAAGGAGAAATATTATTAGACTGTATTTCATGCTTGGAATGACTTCCCTCTTCACCTTTTTTCCTCTTAGCCTCTTTAGCATACTTCAAGGATTAACTCTTCAAGGGTGATCCATACAAGACCTGTCCTGATCCTCCTAGTGGTGGAAGCTTTTCCTGAGAACCTCTACCTCTCAAATTACAAAATCAAAGAATACTGATAGTTGGAAGAGACCACAAGGTCTCCAAGGGTGTTGAGGGGCTCAAAGGAGAAGAGGGATGAAAGACACTTTGCCAGCCTTAAAGTGTTTTATAAATGGCAGTAGTAGTTGTTCTTTTTGGCCTCTAGTCTGATGATATCTTCATTTCCTGAGTCTTCTCTAGGTATATTTAGAGAATAATACAGAGGTGTGCTAGAAAATATTTGACATCCAGGCTTTCCAGAAAGAAAAAAATGCACACTCTTTAAGTTTCACCTACACTATTAATCCTTTTTCAAGTCTATACAGTCAACAAAATTGTGATTATTGTTGACTTCTGTGGAGTAAATCTTTACATGGAAAATATTTTTAAAATGCATTTTATTTTAGTCTGAACTTAAGAAATAAAACAAGTATTTTATAACATAAAGAGGGAAAAAAGATGAAACATGAAAACATGAAACAGCAAATCTATCATGTACAACTTATGAGAGAGTAAGCTTTCATAAGACCATAAGGCATCAGACATATCTGTGTCTATGTCTTGTCCTGTCAGTTGATTGTAAGCTACTTGAGTGCAAGGACTTTTTTTTGTTTTAGTAGTTCTAGTTTTAGTATAGTAGTTCTGTACCTTGCAGCGTGCTTGACACATATATAAGTGTGTAGTTAACAGGTATTTGTTAAACTGGGTAGAATGAAAAAGAACTCAAACATTTAGGGAGCCCTGATCCCGAAGTCAGCAACTTCAGTTGTTTTTTTAGTTGTGTTTGACTCTTAGTGATCTCATTTGAAGTTTTCTTGGCAAAGATACTGGAGCAGTTTACCATTTCTATCTCCAACTCATTTTACATAAAAGGAAATGGAGGCAAACAGGTGCCCAGGGTTACACAGCTAGTAAATTTCTGAGACCAAATTTAAACTCAGGAAGATTATTGTTGTTAGGATAAAATGTGATGGAATTTGTAAGTGCTTTGCAAAACTTCAAGCTCAATATAAATTCTAGACTATTGCAGTTATCCTCCCACATCATGGTGGGCTTTAAGGGTAGGGCAATCTGTAAAATCCATGCAAAATTTGCTGACCTACCCTTCATATAGAGAAGAAATCTGAATTATTGTTGTATTAACATATAAAATATATTGATATTATACAATAGCATTCAAATTTTTATGCATTTCTGAGTTTCTAAACGTTTTTCTGTGTCATCTGCTGGTCATCTGAGGTTCTACAAAACTCCTAAAACATTCCCATATAATTTCTTATGCCAACTGAATTATATCAAAACCATGATGGAGAAACTCATGATATTAAAGGGATAACTCCATTACTAATTAGGATGATACCAAAGTAGTAGCTCTCTACTGAATGGACATGACTTGTTATATGTTATAAAAAAATAAAAGAGCCAAAAGCATATAAGTGGCAACAAGACTATCAGTGAACTGAGGTGAGTGGTGGGTGGATGGGAATAGGCAGCGTTTTTATCTGGATTTTGTGGTTGCCATAATCTTTTGGGCTTTATTAATAATTTGCTTAAATTGGTGGTAAAGGTGGGAGGGATTTGTGATGGTGGGGAGGGCAGGGTTAGACCACAACTCACCTGGTAGATAGCCCCCATTATTTATGGGCATGTCTTGATTTGTGACTCCGATCTTCCTCCTTCCCAATATTCTCAGAGGCATCATTTATCTTTTTCAGACTGAAATTTTTAGACCAGGGCTGATAAATTCGTGCCCTGACTCCCAGGCTCAGGCCCAGTGTGGAAGATGTGAGATGGTTGTGCTTGACCTTGCTAGTGTTCTTGGAGGTTTTATTGCAGAAACTGAACTACTGAGAGGCAATCTGTACTTGTTGTCCCCCAGTGATTAATGTAATGAACAAATTAATGTGAGCTTTAAGGGGGAGGCAGGTGTAGGTTTTCAATTAGATGATTCATTTGTTAATTAAGTACCAGAAAGTTAGTGGGTTAGGTGTTACTATCCTCTTTAGAATGCTGATCCTTAATTTCCTGATAATGGGAAAAAAAAAACTAACATGGTTCCATTGATAATGTACCTAATCTCAAGGGCCAGATAGGCATAATCTAGTATCTAAACCAAAACTGTTGAAGATCCTCTGTGTAGCTTTAGGCCACCAAAATTCTGGATGTATAATGTTATAATTTTATCTAGACTTTGAGCAACTAGATGGTGTAGTGTATAGACTCAGTATTAAAGTTAGGAAAATGAGTCTTCCTAAGTTCAAATCTGACCTCAGACATACTAGTTGTATGACCTTGGGAAAGTCATTTAACCTTATTTGCCTCAGTTTCCTCATCTATAAAAATGAGCTGGAGAAGGAAATAGCATAATACTCCAGGTATCTTTGTCAAGAAAATCTCAAATGAAGTCATTAAGAGTCAGAAATAATTGAAAAAGACTAAACAAAAAAATATCCACATATATATGTACACACACACACACACACACACACACACACACACATATATATATATATATATATATATACATACATCATATATCCACCTCTATCATCTCCATAACTATATTTCCATGGCTCTATAATATCTCTCTTTTTTATATATGTCTGTCTTCTATCTGTCAGGTAACATAGAGCACAGTACAAAGAGAAATGACTCCTTTGAAGACTTCAGTTCAAATTTCATTTACTCCCTGTGTAAAACTTTCTGAGCCTTAGTTTTTTTATCTTTAAAATGGAGAAGTTGGATTAGGTGGTCACTGTAGTTCCTTTTAGCTGTAGATTTATGATCCTCTACAAATATTTATGACCCATATTTCATGTCCTTCCTTTTTTTCTCTCTCTTCTCCCTTGCTTTGAGCCATTCATTCAGGGCAGACCTTTAGCAAAATTGAGAAATTGTTGAAATTTTTCTTTGACACCTTCATTTTCCTTGTTCTCCCCACCTTCACAACTTTCTTTTTTACTCTTCCAGGATCCCAGTGCTCTGTTCCCCCCACCCCAATTTTCTAAAAAAGCTCTGCCTTCCAGTCCCTGAATCTAAATCTAGATTGGACATTAAAGATTATTGAGCCCAATTTCTCTTTTTATTTAAAAAAAAAAGTTTCATTGGTTTTTGTTTTTGATATCACAATCACTTCTTAGGAAATTCCATTCTTACTTGTTTCTATAATGTAGAACAGAAAAAAAGTTAAGTAAAACAGCCAAAAAAGTGACTACATGCTACTTTCTATGCCCATAATCCCTTCAGTTTTTTTCCATCAGCATGAAAAATCTAATATGTTCACTTTTGAGATGAGGAAGCTAAAGCTCATTTGGCTTAAAAGACTTGCCACAGCTAACTTTTACTTGACACTAGGTCTCTTGACTTCTATCCCAGTACTTATCCTTCTAGACCATACTGGTGCCTTCCCTTATTTCCCTCTTTCCATTAGAATTTAACTTCCTAGCTTCATCTCTCATTGTTGGGTCTTTCTACAAGAACAGTCCTTAACTGTGTGTGTGTATGTCCTGGAACCATTGGCATATGGACCCCTGCTTAATATGATGATTTTGCATATACAAAATATAAACTACAATTGCTGCTTCAGATTCCAATATTATTATCTGAAAACTACCATTCAAGGTCATTAACACTTTTTTAAAAAATGCCCTCTGGAGACACAAACCTTAAACTTTGAATGGGGCTACAGTTGCAGAGGACTATTATTTGGAGTCAAATTTAGAGTCTCTAGGTGAGTGACCAAGCAGAAAATAAATAGTAGTCAGAGACAAGTTATAAATATGAAGTGATGTATTTAGTATTTAGGGCAGGTAAGTGACATAGTATATAGAATGTTGGGCCTGGAGTTGGGGAACTCATCTTTCTGATTTTAAATCTGGCCTCAGATAGTTTTAACTTTGTGTAACCCTGGACAAGTCAATCAATTCTATTTGCCTCAGTTTCCTGAGGTTTTTCTTGACAAACTAGTATATTTGTCAATAAAATAACCAAATGGGATAACTAAGAATTGGACAGGACTAGAAAATGACTGAACAAAAACACTACCATTTTATGGCTCAGAAACTGGCTGTGACTTTCAGGGAAGGACAAACAGGAATTTTCTCTGGGGAACTGACATGGTAGGGGAACCATCTTCCCCATTACAGTGCTTCATCCTCTGCACTGACAATTTTTTTTCTTTTTGCAAGGCAGTTAAGTAATTATTAAGTGTCTTGAGGTCAGATTTGAACTCAGGTCCTTCTGATTTCAGGACTGGTACTCTATCCACAGCAACACCTAGCTGCTCCAGCTGACAATTCTTCAGGGGATTCAACAGGAGGAGGAATGGTATGACTATTACCAGTACCAACTGTTGGGTGTGTTACCATCCTTCTCTAACTGACTAAGAATGCAATTACCCTAGTTATGACTCTGCTGAAGACAATTCCTAAGGAGTTCCAGTTTGTTCTTAAAATTAGAAGCACTATACTCTTTGATCCAGCAATACCACTACTGGACCTATATCCTGAAGAGATGTTGAAAAAGGGTAAACATCATGTGTACAAAAATATTCATAGCAGTACTGTTTATGGTGGCAAAGAACTGGAAATCAAGTAAATGTCCTTCAATTGGGGAATGGCTTAGCAAACTGTTGTATATGTATGTCATGGAACACTATTGTTCTATGAGAAACCAGGAGGGATGGGAATTCAGGGAAGCCTGGAGGGATTTGTATGAACTGATGCTGAGTGAGATGAGCAGAACCAGAAAAACACTGTACACTCTAACAGAAACATGGGGGTGATGATCAACCTTGATGGACTCTCTCATTCCATCAGTGCAACAATCAGGGACAATATGGAGCTATCTGCGATGGAGAATACCATCTGTATCTAGAGAAAGAACTGTGGAGTTTGAACAAAGATCAAGTACTATTACCTTTAATTTAGAAAAAAAATGATATATTATTGTCTGATCCTGCTATCTCTTTTACTTTATGTTTCTTCCTTAAGGATATGATTTCTCTCTCATTATATTCAATTTGGATCAATGTATACTGTGGAAATGATGTAAAGACTAGCAAATTGCCTTCTGTGGGGGGTGGGGGAGGGAAGTAAGATTAGGGGAAAATTGTGAAACTCAAAATAAATAAAATCTATGAGTAAAAAAAGAATAAAAAGAATCAGAAGCACTGTGAAAATAAATGAATAGCTTCAAAAGTTAGAGGGAATTTGAAAGGTTCAGTGAACATTTAGATGTTTGTAGAATTAAAAAATATCTCCCCAATTGTTTACTTTTTATAAACAACAGCAATAATAAAATCTGATGTTTAAGTTGTATTTTACAGAAATCTTTTCACATATAATCTGATTTGAACCTATAACAACACAATGAGTAGTAGTATTATTGCCATTTTACAGACGAGATATGTAGTGAAGTGGTTGACTGAGATTCACACCTAAGTTTTTAGGTTTCCACCACTGCCACATATTTTATAGTTTTATCACAATCTGTCCCTGGTTTCAGGTGTCCATTTAATCAGAGAAGAATCCATTTTCTAAGTAATGATGGATTCTTGGTCTATTTTCAGATAGGAATTTGGTTTGTATGATGGGAGTTTAATGACTGACCCTTTCACAGGTAGAAAGGTTTAGAAATGAGAGGGAGAGGATCAAAGACAGACAGACAATTGCTATTGTTTTTTTAAGGGCAATAAAATGTTGATATTAAGCATTTCTATTTCCATATTTTTGCTTCAGTCCAAAGATAACTTTTGGCCAAACCATGCTGAATGCAAAGACTTTATTTCATTCATAAAGACTCAGTAATGTTTTCCTCATAAACACTTCCTCAGTTGGTAATTGATTTTCCCTTTGATAGTTGTTTAAATAGTCTTTTTTCCTTTCCCCCTTTCTTCCATTTCTCCTTCAACTTTCTTCTCTTCCTTTCTCCCATTTTGTCTCTTTCCTTCTTTAGAAATTGCATACATGGAAGTGTGTTCTGCTGGGGCAGTTAAGTAAAACCTGGCCCAATTTATAGTCTTAGCTTTTATTACAAATACATTTCCCACACCAGACACCATTTAAAAATATGTAAATATACGTGGGCTTCTCTGGAAGAAGGCAAGTGGATGATGGGGAAGAGAAGACATTACACAATTCAGAATAAAGCCAGAGGGGGGTGGGCCCAATGCCAGCTGCTGTCAACCATCCTGCCAAGTGTGGAGTGGGCACCTGTCTACCATTCCTGCCCTTGTACCATGACCTTCTTAGCACCACTGAGAGATTCCTTTCTGGGTTGACAGTAACCTTTTAAAAGCTATGACTTCCTCTGCCAAGTACATTAAATGTGTCTGAAGACACCCGGGCTTGTTGGAATTAGCCTGGTGTTAGGAGAGGAACAGCTGCCAGCTTTCGTCAGCCCCGAGTTAGAATTTCTGGCATTGATCTATCTCTTCTGCTCCCCTGAGTCCATCTTTTACCTTAGGAGCCCAAAGGTTTCTGAGTTACGTAATTGCTTTGAGCACTTGAGAGTAAGCTTTTTATTGGATCAGGAAATAGTAGGGCATTATATAGATTGTGACAGTACAATAGAGTCTAGAAGCGAGGAGTGGTACTAAGGAACTGTTGTCAAATGAGCCTAACCCCAAGAAGGATGCATGTTTTGTCTGGTGATCATTGCACTATTGCCTGCCTCTGGGTGTTGTCATTAAAAGATAATGTTAAATAAGAATGGTCCATTGCCTGCTCAGGCTAGGCCAGCAGGATCCTAGTTGGATCACCTTAGTTCCAAGATTTACAAAATTGGACTTGACCAGTTTTTTTTTTTAAATCAGACTATTCAGAGTTGATCAAGTTCAGTGTTTCTGGTTCCTTATCACCAAATTAGAAGGTTAGTCAACAAGGAGGCTCTGTGGGATTACAGAAAAAAAGATCTGACTATGGCGTCTCAAGACTCAAAACCTCAGCTTTTTTTTTTTTGATAAAATGAGAACAATGCTACTTATATGAGCTATCTCATGGGGGTGGTTGTGAGGAAAGTGCTTTGTACACCTTAAAACTTCTGAGTTTTACCATGTCATTTATAAATATGAGTCAGTGTTATTATCAAGAAGCTGGGATGCCAGTCTTTTGTCACTGAGAAGCATAACTGCTAAGAAGATGAGATATTAGGGCAACCAGATGAATAGAACACCAGCTCTGGAGTCAGGAAGATTTGAATTCATATCCGGCATCAGATACTTAATACTTACTAGCTGTGTGACCTTGGGCAAGTCACTTAACCATATTACCTCACATACACATACACACACAAACACACACACACACACACACACATGATGGAATATTGCTATACTGCTACTTGCTAGTCAGTACCTTGTCTCTCTCTTCCCCCTCCCCCCAGCCTTTTCTCCTGTTATCATTATCCATGCATTTATTATTTATCATCACTATCCTCCTGACTGTCTGTCTCTCTGTCATCTAGTTAACAGAAATCATGGTACGTATACAAAGAACTCTGACTCTAGGGCCAGAAGACTTGGGTTTGAATCCCATTTCTGACATTTATCATCTTGGTCACATAACTTTCCTAGATTTAGATTTTCTACTCTGTAGATGGAGGGGGTTGGATGGGGTGGCTTCTTAGGTCTTATAGGAAAAAATAACAACATAGAAAACCACATTAAAAATATAAAGTTGTTTGATAATAAGAATAAAGAATAATAAAAATGATTGCCAACATTTACATAATGTCTTAAGATTTGCATAGCGCTTTACATAAGTTCTCATCTTATCTTTTTAAAATTAAATTTTATTTATTCAATGAATAAAAATCTATATTACTTCTTTAATTCTCTATTCCATTAAAAATGAGAATCAAAGAAAATCAAATTCCTTGTGACAAATATGCATGATCAAGCAAAACAAATTTGCTTATTGACTGCATTTTTAATTTGTCACATTTATGCTATTATTTTGACCTTTTATAGATAAGAAAATTAAGACTAAGTAAATATCTGAGCTAGTAAATATCTCAGGCAGGATTCAGAAAGTCCTTCTTCACTTCAAGTCTAGTGTTCTAGCCATTGAACTACCTAGGTGCCAAACAGATCCTGTGTGAAGGTGGCATTGTATTTAAGGAGTCAGATGACCTTGCTTCAAATCGGCCTCAACACTATTTCTGACCTTCCACAAGTCACAATTTCACTGGGTCTTAATTTCTTTGTTCAAAATGAGATGACCTACTTTCTACTTCAATGAGCATTTAGTGTCTATTTTATAGAAATGGCTGTGCTAGACACAGGGGATATAAGGAAAAAAATCAAATAACCATGCCCTTGGGGAGCTTGTCTTTTACTGGGGGAACACTATAGGCACATAAATAAATGATTGTCAAGTGGAAAGGGGGACTGTTTGATGAAGTGCCAGACTGGAAGCATGTTTGCTTGGTGAGCTTGTTTCAGGAAGTTCATGATGGCAAGGGTGGAGAAGCCAGGTTCATCACTTAGAACATGCACAGATTTTATCAGTTTCCTGTCCATTCACTTTATGGTGAAGAGAAGGCTGCTGAGATAGAAATGAAAGTGCCTACAAAACACAGTGACCAGTCAAAATCATGCTCTTTCTTTTCTGGAACTGATAAAGTCAAGGACTACTGTTAGATGGACTTGGATCTAGACCCCTTTCTTCCAAGTCTTCAAGAATTTCCAGAAAAGCATCCTCCCAGGACTAAGCCTTCCTTGACCGGCATTCATCATTTGCTTAAATCAAATAAATTTCAGTCAAAGTCAGTCAAGAGCCTTGTGAGGAAGTAGCTCCTGTACTGAGATTTCATCATCTTAAGGGATTTTGACTTGAGGTTGCAATAATTGTTGTCTCATGCACTTATCTTTACACCATAGAGACTGCTATTGTTGTCAGCTGATCATAGTATCCTCTCTTCTTGCATCTGTGAACAGCTTCTGGGCACATCCTCAACTTGTTAGGGTGGCTCTGATTTATAGATTTCTAATACCTCTGATTATTCACTATAGTACTATTCAAAACACCACCACTACCACCACCAACATAAACAAGAACCAGTATTAACAACAGAAACTATGACTTCAATGATGTAGGGAATTTCTGAACATTCACTGATGAATTGTTTTTCTTCTGCTTTTTATTTTTCTAGATACCATGTATAGTTCTACCCACACCTGTTATGACTTGAATCTGTTAAAATACAATTTATTAGCAAAGACACAAAAATGCAGAATTTTTTTGTCCTTTGTTTTCAAAGAGGATCAATGACATTACAGGGTGATGTCTTGATTTGTGTGTGAACTGGAGTTAAGTTTGACAGAGTTATACAGTTGTCAGTCTCACATTTTCTTCCCAAGTTATTGAAGTCCAGTGGCAGGACAAAAGTCAAGTTGCTGTTGATGACCCACAATGCAGTGGATGACTTTTATGTCTTTGATGCCTAAACAAGCTCTATGTGATTCACAGTGCTTGCTTCAACCATCTTCATGGCTCAACCAACTTCAAATTGTTCTCATGTCCCTTTTCTGCCAGGAAAGTCTTTACATTCTTGTAAAGGCATCCCACTATGTAACCAACATTGTTTGAGGTTTTTTGTGGTTTACCTTCAACCCTTAAAATCTGCTGATATACTACTATTTGAAACAGCTTCTTGGAGGGATGATTCTCTCTGTAGATGGAGGGGATTGGATGGGGGGGTGACTTCTTAGGTCTTATAGAAAAAAACAACAACAACATAGAAACCACATAAATAACAGAAAGATGTTTGGTAATAATTTTATTTATTCAATGAATAGAAATCTATATTACTTCTCTATCTCATTATCTCTTCCATTAAAAAATAAGAATCAAAGAAAAACAAATTCCTTGTGACAAATATGCATGATCAAGCAAAACAAATTTGCTCATTGACTGTATTTTTAATTTATCCCATTTAATCTTGATAAATTTCCTATGAAATTAAGTACTATTGGCCTTTTAATAGATAAGAGGACTAAGACTAAATATCTGAGTTAGTAAATATCTGAGGCAGGATGCAAACTCAGTTCTTCCTTACTCCAAGTCTAGTGAATCAGATGGAATCAGATGGACATCAAAGGTGAATGAGCAGTACAAGAGCTATCACTAGCAGTCCAGGACAAAGTAGATGCCCAAATGATGTACAGACAAGACATTGAACTCCAAGTGCAAGTCCAAGTTCAAAGTGGGTCATTGCATTGGTCTGACTAGAAGGACATTGTTACCTTGGTTTTATATAAAATCCCTAACAACTTTTGGCTCATTTTTCCACACTGGTCATGACAGACTCAGAGAACTATTGAGTGTTAGAACTGGAAGGGACCTTAGATATCTGAAAATAATTTAACTTCTTTGGACCTCAGTTTCTTACTCTGTACAATGATCAGTTGACTTAGATGAGCTCGAAAATCCCTTTTATCCCTAAGTACTATAATATACCATATTGTTAGAAATAAAGATAAATCTTCAAACAAGGTAAAAAAGTTATTTTATAGTCATTCATTTCTAGGTTCACCTCTTTCTATCCTTTCCCATAATATTTCCCATTGGTCTGAGGTTAGGGTCATGTTGCTGAAGGAAAAGATTGAAATATAGACTCCAGGTGGAAATTTTCTCACTACTATGCTTTAGGAAAAGAAGGGAAAGAAAAGAAATTGTTGACTAGATTTTACTCCAGCCAATTTTCGTTGCTCCAATTCCATCCTTCCTGTTAATGTAGTTTTTCTTGTTCTACTTCTGTTCAAATTTTTGCCTCTCTGCCCAGCTTGGGCAGAAATTTTGTCCTTTCTGGAAGAACACTGGCACTCCAAAGCAAATGACCCTTTTGCCTGCATGTAATGTCTAGTCCTAGGAAAGTTCTTCAACATTCTTGTGTCTGGCAAAGTCTTCTAAAATCAGTGGAATTCCAGGGAAGTTTCCCTCTTGTGGATTCAGAGAGGTCCTTCTGAATGTATCTGGGGGGGGTGTGTAAAAAGATAGTGCAATAGCTAGAGTACAGCTCTGGAGTCAGGAAGACTAAGTTCAAATTTGATCTATGGCACTTACTAGCTATTTGACCCTGGGCAAGTCACTTAACCTTGATTGACTGAAAAATAAATCCTGTCTTTTTCTTTTCTAGGTCTTAATTACACAATCTATTTTCATTCTAACATATTATTTGTGCATACATTATTTTCTTTCTAGATTATAAATAATGATAAAAGTTTGCATTTATACAGTGGTTTGAGGTTTGCAAAGTTCTTTATAAATATTTTTATTCTTATAGAAACCCTAGAAAGATAGATGTATTATTATCCTCATTTTACTGATGAAAAGAAGTGACTTGCTTGAAATTACATAGCTCATAAATGTCTGGGAATATATGTCAACTTAGGTCTACCTTGACTCCAGGTCCAGTATTCCTGCTTCTTAAGTGCCTCCGTATAAAGTTTTAGAAGGTGGACTCTCCACTACGATTTCCTTTAATTTTCCACAGTCATAGACCTATATCTAGTTAGAATTCTATATATAGTAAGTGCTAATTCAGCAACAAATGTTGCAGAATTAAAAAATTTATTAAGCCTCCCTCTTTTACAAGCTTCTCAGCCAGCATGTGACTCAAAAAATGAACCATTAGGCCCACAGGCATATTGGTTATAGGAATATCTGAAAATCAAGCTTGAGCAAGGCTGACCTGAGTGATAATAATACTTACCATAATAGCAGCAATAATATCTTCAGGGAATTTCCATCTTAACATTAAATCATTGTAATGTACTTAGCAAAACCCATCTGTCCTGCTATATTGAGTTAAGAGCAGTTTCCTTTGAACTTTAAAAAAGAAATAATAATTAGATGCTCTTGTCTTTATGTAGTGAAAAAAATTCAAAGCATTTCCCATCTATGATTTCATTTTATCTTCAGTTTCCTTTGGATTCAGAGAAGACTGGTATAATTATCTCCATTTTATAAATAAGGACCTTGGGGTCTAGAAAGGTAAATTGCTTTGCCCAGAGTCATTCAACTAACTAATAAAGAATCAGAACTAGGATTCTTATTTCCTAGACCAGGACTCTTTCAACTACATGAGTGGTTCTCAAACTTTTTGATCTCAGGGTATCTATACTCTCTTAAAAATTACCCCCAAAGAACTTTTGTTCATATATCTGTCAGATTTACCATATTAGAAATTAAAACATCTTGATATCATAAGTATAATTTGAAGTTCTTTATAAATATTTTTATCCTCTGAACAACTTCTGGGAAACCAAAGTTTTTGGATTCCTGGGTTGCTTGGTTTGTAATTGTCCTTCTTTACTCAAGACAACCAAAATGGCATCACTATGTAAGAGACAAATTACGGTGTGTCCAGCTGTGGTTGATCAGACCAATTCTAGCTCAGAATGCTCTACCACACGTTGCACACAAATAGTCCATGTGAAGACCTGAGTGCTCACTCTAAACATATGTATCTCACATTTTCTTGGAATGGCTTCCATTCTGCCTTGTGCAAAGAACACAGCTGATAAGGGTACTCCATGTTGGGTGGTCCACAGCATGGGTTTCACATGCTACATACTAAATTCTAACATTCTTAAGAGAGACCTTCAGGATGTTCCAGTAGCACTTCTTCTGACCCTTTTGTGAACACTTGTCCTTTGTGAGTTCTTCATAAAAGTAGCCTTTTTGGCAAGTGTATTTCTGACTTCTAATAATGTGCCCAGTCCATTGTAGTTGGAATGCTTGGCAGTTTACCTCAATAAAGGATCTCAGTGTCTGTTATCTTCTGGCAGGTGATCTTCAGAAGCTTCCTAAGACAATTTAAATGGAAGTGATTCAGTTTTCTGACATGTTACTAGAAGGCTGTCCAGGTTTCTCAGGCATACAGCAATGAGGTCAGCACAACAGCTCTGTAGACCTTCAGTTTGGTAGTCATTTTAATACCTCTTCTCTCCCACACTTTCTTTTGGAGTCTCCCAAATACTGAACTAGCTCTGGCAATGCTTGTGTCAACTCATTGTCAATATGTACCTCCCTGGAAAGCACATTGCCAAGGTAAGTGAACTTGTCCACAGTACTCAAAACTTCTCCATTTGCTGTAATTGATGGGTCCACATATCGTGTGGTACTGGCTGATGGAGCACCTGTGTTTTCTTGGTGTTAATTGTTAGACCAAAATTAACACAAGTAGCAGAGAATCGATCCATACTTTGTTGCACCTCATCTTCAAAGGTTGCATTGAGGGCACAATCATTTGCAATATTCCCTCCACTTTGTTCTTGGCTTGTAGCCTTTTCAAGTTGAATCTGCCAGCTATGTATTAACTGACTTTGATTCCTTGTTCATCCTCAGTGAAGGCATTTGATAACATGACTGAAAACATCATGCCAAAAATCATAGGAGGAAAGACACATTCTTGTTTCATTCCATTGCTGACAGGAAAATCTCCAGAGCATCATCCACTATCCAGAACCTGGGCACACACACTGTCCTGAAATTGATGTACAATACTTATGAACTTCTCTAGTCAACCAAATTTTTACATAATTTTCCATAAACTCTCATGACTAATGGTATCAAAGTCCTTGTTCAGATCTACAAACATTGTATGGAGACCTCTGTTCTGCTCCTGGCATATTTCCTTTAGTTGTCTGGCAGAAAGCACCTTATTGATAGTTCCTTGACCCTTTCTGAAGTCATACTGGTTCTCAGGTGAAGGATCAGCCTATTGAGAAGGTCTCTAGCAAGAAAGCTACCAGCAATGACTAAAAGAGAAATACATCTGTGGATTGTCACAGGACAATGTATTCCTTCTACTTTTAAAAAAGTGGATGATGGAGGAATCCTTGAATTCTTGGGGTATAACTTCTTCATGCCTTAAAACCTGGAAATTTTCCATCAATTCTTGGATGAGTTGGACACCCCCCGCCCACCTTGTAAATCTCAGCTGGAATAGAATCAGCAATAGGTGCATTGCCACTTATAAGGAGTCTAATGGCATTCAAAACTTTTTCAGTTGGAATTTCAGCTGGGGACTGATTGACTTCAACTTGAGGTAAATGGTCAATGATTTCTGCATTGATTGATGATGATTTGTTCAGAACAATATGTAAGTGTTCATGTTGCTATTGTTAATCAATGTGGCTCCATCAGCATAAATAGCCTTCAGAGCATCATAATTCCAGGGACACCATGGTTAAAGTGGAAGGAGTGAGAAGAAGGGCTTTACTGATGAAACAGTTTGAATTTATTGGGTGGTCACATTCTGTCTCCAGAAATCACATGCTGGTACTTTCCTGGTGTTGATGGTGCACTGGGGTGCCTTGCTGATATGGGAGGAAGAGAAATTAATTCAAAGACCAATGGAACTCCCACAGCATCCAGACCATCATCAATAGTTCTTTTTTTTCTATTAAATCAAGTCTTGGGGTGCTTCTGGAAAAGGCAAGTGAGGATACCTTGCCTTGATTGGTATGGTTATCTTAGAAATCAAAGGACAACTTTTATTGTTTCCTCTAAGGGGCTCACTGGTCCTGTAATGTCCCTGGGTATCCAGAAATCTCCATTATGGTATTTTTCCTAGGTCTACATTCCTGCAAAGATGTTCTACTCTCTGTTTTTCTGTGAAAACTTAGCTATTCAATGACTCCTCTGAACTCTTTTTAAGTGGTCCAGCCCTCTCTCCCCTTTACATAGAGCAGACCTGGTTCTTGGGGTTGATTCATATAGGATAAATATTTAATTCTGATTCATTGTACCTGGATTTGCTTCAGCAAAATCTAGTATACTTAGGGTATAACTTATATAAGTTGTATGAGTCCCCAGTTCTCACGCAAGAACTCAAGGTATTAAATGCATCTGGGGCATAGGATAGCCTTATTTCACCTCAAAGAAAAATGCATAAAGGATACAAAGAACTCACAGAAACCCATCAAGTGATTCAGAAAATACATAAAACACTTTCTCCATTGGCTCCTTTGGAAGGAATTGAATTTGAGATTGCCATCAGGGTAACATTGTGATATTCTGATGAAATCCCTCTCTCTCTCAAGGCCATACACAGTATCTCCCTTTTTATAGGATTACACTGTAGATTAGACTCCTCCTGGACAGTAAATCTACTTTGGAGGGCTGCTGAATAAGCAATCCCCTTCTTATCAGTTCTGTTCTGTCAGAGTTTCTCCATGGCTTTGCTTTCTAATTAGGGCTCTATGCTGCAACTAAGTTGTTGATCCTTGTTCTTTTCTGAGAAATACTCTGCATTAGGAAATCTCTTTGTCTCTTTAGAAGGTTTATCTATTGAAAACTCAAGCTTGGATACTCTTGAATTTGGGATTACTCAAGAGTCTCTTCCCCCAAAGTCTCCCTTTTCTGGATGGAAGGTTAGATTCATGGATCATGCTGCCTAGGGTATTAAAACATACTCTACACAGAATCTGAGATTCACAAACATTATTCATTAATTAGCTTCTCAATCTTGAGTGGACGCACACTCTTATCTCTTCCATGCATCTTTATGAACTCTATTATTGCTGTCAAGTCTTGGACTAGGATATCAGTATCAGGTCTTCAGGTTTTATTTGTTCTCAGAAAAAGAAATGGAAAGTCTTAGAAACCAGCCAAGAATTTGATGTCCAGGAAGTCTTGCCTCAGTTCATTTGTGAAAACACTTATAACTTACCATGATCTTTTGCTCTAAGTCATAACTCCCTTCTCTGGATGACTGAGGTTTGCTGTGTGTATGAAATGTGTCATTTCCTTTTCTCCATTCACTTTGTTACTCTCTAAATGAGGGAATCCCTATCTCTTGAAGATAGTCAGTGAGACACATATGAACATATTCTTGGGTGATATCTGAGAGATATCCCTTAGAAATTCCATAAAAAAGATTCAGGCACTTTAATATCATTAAATTGATTGGGCAACTAATATTGATCAAGGATCTTCCTGTTAAGCTTTGGGTGGTCTTCAACAATCTGGCTCCCTCCTGTATACAAGGTTAAAGTAAGTATCTGCATCTGTACTAAAGTCATTTTAATTGTGACTTCCTAGAGACACTATTCTTTAATTCAAAAAAGTGACAATAACGGTGGAATTTTGGGAAAGTCTGCATTGCTTTTGACTACTCCAAAGTGCTCTTCTATATAAAACCCCATTTCTGTAATAATGCCAATATTTCTCTGACAGTACTTCAAGTTAGTTATTTTTGGTCATGCCTGACTTTGTGACCCCATTTGGGGTTTTCTTGGTAGAGATACTGTAATGATTTGCCATTCCTGTCTCCAGTTCATCTTACAGATAAGTATACTGAGGTAGACAGTGACTTGCCCAGGGTCATCTAGCTACTAAAAGTCGGAAGATGGATTTGAACTCAGTATTCTTAACTTCAAGTCCAAGGATTCATCATGTTTTCACTTAGCTGAATACTATAAATTCCAAATATTCAAAAATATGGAACACTCAAAGGATGAAAGCAACACATTTGATGAATGTTAGTAAACTATAACATATTAGCAAGTATGACAACTCAAGGAATGGTATAATTGTCATGATTCAGGAAATGTATTGATGGGGGAAAGAGAGGTAAGATAGTCATGTTGCTGGAGATAGCAGATATAAGGGTTGTACAATGAATGGTTACCTATGGAAGGCTAAAAAAATCACCTAGAGAATATTCTCAAACATACTGGATAGGTGCTGTCTTGGAATTTAAGAAAGAACATAGATAAGATTACATGGGATAGTTTGGTTGCAATCTTCACCATTGGAAGAAGTATCCACAAGGATGAAATCACAAACTCACTGAAGTAGAATAGGCTAATGGATGCAATATTTTGGAGGCAGGTGGACCTCTTGTGTCTTGTATACCACTAACAAAATAAACTCTTTTGATTTGGACTGGGTCTGGGAGGTGTAATTCAGCACTGAGGTGGTATAAATTCTAGAAAGAAGTGGGAACTCTCTTTTTGCTTATTTTGATTTTTTGAGTTCTGTTCCTGGGGGCATAGGGAGTATAGATTCAATCTTTTTGTCCTGGGACTGGGGGGGGGTCTGATCCCCGGCTTATCGTTGGCCAAGATGTTGCCTATTGCTGGCCAAGATGTTGCCTATTTAGCCCAGGCATCGCCTATACAGAGGTTTGTGTCCTACTTAATGTCCAGGCTCTGTCTATGCAGTGGTTTGTTCTCAATCCAATCTTATCTTTTGCTCCAGTGTTTCCAGGGTTCAGCCTTTGGAATTGAAACCCTCCCTGTGATCTAGCTGCTGGGACCTGTGCTGTTGTCTAGGTGGCAGGACATGGACTGCACTGTGTCTAAAATCGCTTGCTGGCTTTCTTGTTCTCCTGCTTAGCTGGGCTTTTCTTCCTCTTTCTGCTGAAGAGACAGACCTTTTACTGGAGATCCTCCATGCTGTCTACAGATGAAAACTTGTTTTGATCAATTATTTTTTTGGTGAGATCTGTAGTGTTAATGTCTCCCAGGGGGAATTCTTTAAATAGAAGATGTATGAAAGGAAGAAGACTCATTACATCATAGTCTGTCAATGGATACTTAGACACTGTGACTCTAACATATATTAACTGTGTGACCATAGCAACTTACAATTTTTCTGAACCTCAGTATCCTTTGTAAAACCAGAGAAATAATAAATGGAGGTCAATCAATACTGTTGGGGGACAGAGAACCTAAATATAGGTCAGCTATGAAGATCAGGATCTGTAAGATAAATTAAAGGGTAGAGATCCTATCCAATCCAATACACTGCCTAATATGCACAGATACTGGGGATAGGATTAATAAAAAGATGGTCTCTGCCTTTAAGGAGCTTACCATCAAAAGGGAGAAACTACACACAAAAGAAGGCAGGAAAACTGGGTACTCAAATGTGAAGGGCATCTTGTTCCGTGTAGTTGAGTCCAGGTAGGGCAGAAGATGCTGAATGGACTGAACTAAGTTTATACCCTCTATTAGTAGGAGTATGAGAGTTCACCCTCCAGTCCCATAATCAGAGGGGAGAGGAGGGAGGTGGTGTCAGCTAAGGCTTGAGTTAGCATCATGGTGGTGAGATAAGAACTGCTGAATCTGCCTCATTTTGGTCCCATACTGACTTTCAAAGCTTTCTAGTTGCATTAAGTGAACTGCTGGGTACAGTTTTAATGTGCTTGCCAGCCTTTATTCTTTTTTTCTTTTTTTTTATTAAAGATATTATTTGAGTTTTACAATTTTCCCCCAATCTTGCTTCCCTCCCCCACCCCCACCCCACAGATAGCACTCCATCAGTCTTTACTTTGTTTCCATGTTTTACCTTGGTCCAATTTGGGTGTGATGAGAGAGAAATCATATCCTTAAAGAGAACAGAATTCTCAGAGGTAACAAGATCAGGCAATAAGACATTTGGTTTTTTTCCAAATTAAAGGGAATAGTTCTTGTACTTTGTTCAAACTCCACAGCTCCTTATCTGGATACAGATGGTACTAGACTTTGCAGCCAGCCCAAAATTGTTCCCAATTGTTGCACTGATGGAATGAGCAAGTCCTTCAAGGTTGAACATCACTCCCATGGTGCTGTTAGGTTGTACAGTGTTTTTCTGGTTCTGCTCATCTCACTCAGCATCAGTTCATGCAAATCCCTCCAGGCTTCCCTGAAATCCCATCCCTCCTGGTTTCTAATAGAACAGTAGTGTTCCATGACATACATATACCACAGTTTGCTAAGCCATTCCCCAATTGAAAGACATTTACTGGATTTCCAATTCTTTGCCACCCAAAACAGGGCTGCTATAAATATTTTTGTACAAGTAATGTTTTTACCCTTTTTCCTCATCTCTTCAGGGTATAGACCCAGTATTGATATTGCTGGGTCAAAGGGTATGCATATTTTTGTTGCCCTTTGGGCATAGTTCCAAATAGCTCTCCCGAAAGGTTGGATGAGTTCACAGTTCCACCAACAGTGTAATAGTGTCCCAGATTTCCCACAACCCTTCCAACAATGATCATTATCCTTCCTGGTCATACTGGCCAATCTGAGAGGTGTAAGGTGGTGCCTCAGAGAAGCTTTAATTTGCATTTTTCTAATAATTAATGATTTGGAGCATTTTTTCATATGGCTATGGATTACTTTGATCTCCTCATATGTAAATTGCCTTTGCACATCCTTTGACCACTTGTCAATTGGGGAATGGCTTTTTGTTTTAAAAATATGACTCAGTTCTCTATATATTTTAGAAATGAGTCCTTTGTTAGAATCATTAGTTGTAAAGATTGTTTCCAATTTACTACTTTTCTTTTGATCTTGATTACATTGGTTTTATTTGTGCAAAAGCTTTTTAATTTAATGTAATTGAAATCATCTAATTGGTTTTTAGTGATGTTCTGTAACTCTTCCTTAGTCATAAACTCTTCCCCTCTCTATAGATCTGACAGGTAGAATAGTCCTTGATCTTCTAATTTGCTTATAGTATTGATTTTTATGTCTATGTCCTGTAACCATTTGGATCTTATCTTGGTAAAGGGTGTGAGGTGTTGGTCTAATCTAAGTTTCTTCCATACTAACTTCCAATTATCCCAGCAGTTTTTATCAAAGAGGGAGTTTTTATCCCAATGGCCAGACTCTTTGGGTTTATCAACCAGCAGATTACTATACTCCTCTCCTGCTTTTACACCTAGTCTATTCCACTGGTCCACCACTCTATTTCTTAGCCAATACCAAACAGTTTTGATGACTGATGCTTTATAATATAATTTTAGATCGGGTAGTGCTAAGCCACCTTCGTTTGCATTTGTTTTTTCATTAAGCTCCTGGCAATTCTTGACTTTTCATTTCTCCATATGAATTTACTTACAATTTTTTCTAACTCATTAAAGTAATTTTTTTTTGGAATTTTGATTGGTAGGGCACTAAACAGATAGTCTAGTTTTGGTAGTATTGTCATTTTTATTATATTAGCTCTCCCTATCCATGAGCAGTTGATATTTGCCCAGTTATTTAAATCTGATTTAATTTGTGTGACAAGTGTTTTATAATTGTTTTCAAAAAGATTCTGAGTCTGTCTTGGCAAATAGACTCCCAAATATTTTACACTGTCTGAGGTTACTTTGAATGGGATTTCTCTTTCTAGCTCTTCCTGCTGTTTCTTGCTAGAAATATATAGAAAAGTTGAGGATTTATGAGGGTTTATTTTACAACCTGCAACTTTGCTAAAATTGCTAATTGTTTCCAGAATTTTTTTTTAGATGATTTCTTGGGATTATCTAGGTAGACCATCATGTCGTCTGTGAAGAGTGAGAGTTTTGTCTCTTCCTTCCCAATTCTAATTCCTTCAATTTCTTTTTCTTCTCTAATTGCTGATGCTAACATTTCTAATACAATATTGAATAGTAGTGGTGATAATGGGCACCCTTGTTTGACCCCTGATCTTATTGGGAATGCCTCTAGCCTCTCCCCATTGAATATAATGCTTGTTCATGGTTTCAGATAGATACTGCTAATTATTTTAAGGAACAGTCCATTTATTCCTACACTCTAGTGTTTTTAATAGGAATGGATGCTGTATTTTGTCAAAAGCTTTTTCAGCATCTATTGATATGATCATATGATTTCTGATAGGTTTGCTGTTGATATAATTGAGTATACTAACAGTTTTCCTAATATTGAACCAACCCTGCATTGCTGGAATAAATCCTACTTGATCATAATGTATTATCCTAGTGATGACTTGTAGTTGTTTTACTAAGATTTTATTTAGGATTTTTGCATCTATATTCATCAGGGAAATAGGTCTATAATTTTCTTTTTCTGTTTTAACTCTTCCTGGTTTAGGTAACAGTACCATGTTGGTCTCATAGAAAGAGTTAGGCAGAGTTCCATCTTTCCCTATTTTTCCGAAGAGTTTGTATAGGATTGGAACCAATTGTTCCTTAAATATTTGGTAGAATTCACTTGTGAATCAATCTGGCCCTGGAGATTTTTTTTTAGGGAGTTCAATAATGGCTTGTTGAATTTATTTTTCTGAGATAGGGTTGTTTAGGTATTTAATCTCTTCTTCATTTAACCTGGGCAACTTATATTTTTGTAAATATTCATCCATTTCACTTAGATTATCAAATTTATTGGCATAGAGTTGGGCAGAATAATTTTGAATTATTACTTTAATTTCCTCCTCACTGGTGGTGAGTTCACCTTTTTCATTTATAATAATAGCAATTTGGTTTTCTTCTTTCTTTTTTTTTTAATCAAATTGACCAGAGGTTTATCAATTTTATTGGTTTTTTCATAATACCAACTTTTGGTTTTATTTATTAATTCAATAGTTTTTTTGCTTTCGATTTTATTAATTTCTCCTTTAATTTTTAGAATTTCTAATTCGGTATTTGATTGGGGATTTTTTCATTTGTTCTTTCTCTAATTTTTTTAGTTGCATGTTTCATTGATTTCCTCTTTCTCCAATTTATTCATATAAGCATTTAGAGCTATAATATATACCCTGAGAGTTGCTTTGAATGAATCCCATAGGTTTTTGTATGTTGTTTCATCATTATCATTATCTAGGATAAAATGGTTAATTCTTTCTATAATTTGTTTTTTTGGTCCACTCATTTTTTAAAATGAGGTTATACAGTTTCCAATTTGTTCTGGGTCTATATCTCCTTGGCCCAGTATTGCATATGACTTTTATTGCATTGTGATCTGAGAAAGATGTATTCACTATTTCTGCCTTTCTGCAGTTGATCATTAGGTTTTTATGTCCTAGTACATGGTCAATTTTTGTATAAGTTCCATGTACTGCCAAGAAAAAGGTATATTCCTTTCTATCCCCATTCAGTTTCCTCCATAAGTCTACCATATCTAATTTTTCCTAACAATCTATTTACCTCCCTAATTTCTTTCTTGTTTGTTTTATGATTTGATTTATCTAGATCTGATAGAGGGACGTTGAGGTCTCCCACTAGTAGAGTTTTGCTGTCTATGTCTTCCTGTAATTCTTTCAGCTTCTCCTCTAAGAATTTGGGTGCTGTCCCATTGGGTGCATATATATTCAATATTGAAATGACTTTATTGTCTATGGTACCTTTTAGGAGGATAAAGTTTCCTTCCTTATCTCTTTTAATGCTGTCTATTTTTGCTGCTGCTTTGTCTGAGATAAGGATTGCTACCCCTGCTGTTTTTTACTTCAGCTGAGGCAAAATATATTTTGCTCCAACCTTTTACCTTTACTTTATATGTATCTCTGCTTCAAATGAGTTTCTTGTAAGCAGCATATTGTAGGATTCTGGTTTTTAATCCACTCTGCTATTTGCTTACATTTTAAGGGTGAGTTCATGCCATTCACATTCAAGGTTATTATTACTAATTCTTTATTGCCCCCTTTCCCCCCTTTTATCCATATTTCCCAGTATTTTGTTTTTGAATACCACCCCCTTCAGTGTGTTTGCCCTCCTATATCACACCCTCCCCTTTCTTTCCCCTTTCCCTTTTTCCCTTTTCCCTTTTCCCTTCCCTTCCTTTTGTTATTTCCCCTTATTTCCCCCACTCCCCTTCCCTTTCTCCATCCCCCCTCCCCTTTTCCCCTTTTAATACTTGAAAGGTTAGATGTTTTATAACTTAACTGAGTATGTGTAGGTTGACTTTTAGCCAAGTCTGATGAGAAGAAGATTCAGGTGTTTCTCCTCTGCTCCCTTCTTCCCCTCTATTACCATAGGTTTTTTGTACCTCTTAGTGTAATGAGATTTGTCCCATTCAATCCTCTCCCTCCTCCTGTCTCTTTCCTGTCCTCCTTTTTAGGGAGGTAGTGTATTTTTTTAGATCATTCTATCTAGGTCATAGAAAATTCTGAGTGTCTGTCCCTTCTCGTTTACTATATTCTATTGAATAGAGTTGAAATTCCTGAGGGTTGTTAGAGTCTTTCTCCCAAGTGGGGTTAAAGCCAGTTACATCCCATTAGATAGCAGTCTCATGGATAGGTCATGGATGTCCATCATTTCTGGCTAGGTATATTCTCTCTGTTAGAGTTACATTTCTCAGGATTTATGAGAGTCTCCCCTGCAATCCCATGCTGGGATATAGTCAGTTTCAACTTACTGGATTGCATTTTTTTTTACTTTTACCGCCCCCCCCTTTTTTTTACCTTTTCATGTGTCTCTTGAACCTCCTGTTTGATGTCCAAATTTTCTGTTTAGCTCTGGTCTTTTCATCAGAAATTTTTGGAATTCTTCCATTTTGTTAAATGTCCATCTTTTTTCCCAGAAGAGAAGGCTCAGCTTTGCAGGAAAGTAGATTCTTGGCTGCATTCCAAGCTCCCATGCTCTTCGAAATATCTCGTTCCAGGCCCTTCGATCCCTTAAAGTTGATTCAGCCAGGTCCTTAGTGATTCTTACTGTGGTTCCTTGATATTTAAATTGTTTCTTTTCTGGCTACTTGCAGGACTTTCTCTTTTATCTGATAGTTCTGGAGTTTGGCCACAACATTCCTTGGTGTTTTCATTTTAGGATCTTTTTCTGGTGGGGATTGATGTACTCTTTCCATAACTACTTTGCCCTCTGATTCCATGATATCAGGGCAGTTTTCCATCACTAGATCCTGTAATATTAAGTCCAGGCTTTTTTTCTCTTCAATGTTTTCAAGAAGTCCTATAATTTTCAGGTTGCCCCTCCTCAGTCTATTCTCAAGGTGGTTTTGTTGATGAGGTAATTCACATTTGCTTCAATTTTTTCTATTTTCTGATTTTGTTTAACTGACTCTTGCTGTTCCATGGAGTCATTGAATTCTGTATACTCCATTCTTTTTTGGGGGGAGGAATTTTCTTCATTAACCTTTTGCAATTCCTTTTCCAATTGGTGAATTTTACTTTTGAAAGAGCTTTCCATTTGACCAGTTGAAGTTTTGAGAGAAATATTTTCTTTGTGCATTTGCCTAATTGAGGATCTGACAGAATTATTCTCATTTTGTATTTGTCCATTTGATGATCTGAGAGATTTATTCTCCTTTGTGTTTGTCCAATTGTGCTTTCTAAGGTATTAATTGTCTCTCCCAAATTTTTAAGCTCCTTCCTTATTTCTTCAAGGAAGTCTTTCTGTGCTGGAGACCAGATTGTATTCTCCTCAGAGGTTCCATGTCTCTCTGAGTTGGGGTCTTTCCTTTCCAGGAATTTTTCTATGGATCTCTGCTGACCCTTCTTCATTATGCTAAGACCTTGAGGTGGGCGGGGGCTGGTTCACCTGGGCTTGAGAGTGCTGAAGGCTTTACTGAGTGCAGTTTCTCTGGCTGGCCAGTAGGAGGTGCTGGTTGCCCTCTCTGGGGTGTCTGTGACCTTGGTTGGGAGGCCTTCTCCCTTTGCCCAAAGGCAGGAATTGGAACTATTGAATTCTTTTGCCTTCAATCAATGGTGGGCTTTACCCTGGCCTGAGGTGATTCCTCAGCTGGGCTGGTTCTTCTGCTCACATACTTGGGCCTGAGGCAGAAGTAATTTGCCTTTGTTTGAGGAGAGGCCTCTGTGCAATGGAGGTGTGCCCTCAGAGTTTCTCAGACCCGAGAAGCCTAGGGATGGTGTCTGACGTTCTCCTGCACCAGAACTCTTCCCCCAGTCTGGTCCCCGATGTCCAGGGGGACAGCACCAACACCAGTGCCTCTGCTTCCCTGCAGACCCAAGCCCCTTTCGTCCAACCCCACCGTCCAACCCCACCACTGATCTAGCAGGTCCGGCTCTCGGGCCCCTCAGACTCCCAGTTCCAATTCAAATGTTAATCTGGCTGATCCCAGGCTGTGTCTCCCTCGGAGCCCAGACTCACCTGCCAGTACTCAGCCAAGGCTGCTGCGGGAGACAAATCCTGAGGTAGATCTTCCTCTCCTGGCTTTTCTTTCTGGGTTTCCTGGTTCGGCTTTCTTTTAAGAGGTTTGTTTCATGTGATAGATGGGGAAGAGATCAGGAGACTTTAGAACTGTGCCTGTCTTTTCTCCGCCATCTTGACCGGAAGTTGCCACCCATTATTCTTAATTTGATGAGGTATCTATGATAACTGTGGAAGGCCTCAGTGACCAGTAAATTTCATTACTTTGCTAGAAAACCATCAATAAATCTCTGACTTGGGGCAGCTAGGTGGTGCAGTGGATAGAGCATCTGCTCTGGAGTCAAGAGTATCTGAATTCAAATTTGGCCTCAGACACTTAATAATTACCTAACTGTGTGGCCTTGGGCAAGCCACTTAACCCCATTTGCCCTGCAAAAACCTACAAACAAACAAATAAACAAACAAATGAATGAATGAATGAATGAATGAATGAATAAATAAATTTCTGACTGACAAAGAACAAAGATCAATCTCTTTAGTTGGACATTCGAAACCCTAAACAACATGCCCTTCACATTCCTTTATAACATTATTTCCCTGTGCTCTAATCACCTACTTGCCATTCCTTAAAAGAGCAATAAACTTTTCAGCTTATATTCCTTCTGTCATGCCATTCTTTCTGCCAAGAATGTCCCCACTACACTTCCCCCTCCCCCCAAGCACCACACTCCTGCATAGTGAATACCTACCCATCTGGAGTAGTCGGAAGCTGTCTCTTTCAAGGAGCTTTCCCTGATCCTCCCAGGGAGAAGTGCTCCTGTCTCTAGTATTTAGTTTGTGTGATTACTATTGTACCTGATGCACATTGCCATATGTTGCTGTCATTTTTGTTTAGATCTTATCTCCCCATCTTAAATAAGCAGTTTGAGGCCAAGAACAGTCCTGCATAATTTTATACCCTGCCCAAAAATTTATTTGACATGGGCTATCAACACATTTTTGTTTAACTGACTGACTGACTGAACAAGTGTATTAATTCCATTCTCTTTTACCCTGAAGTTTTCTCATAAATGGAAACTAGAGTGCTGAGCCTAGAATCAAGAAGACCTGAGCTCAAATTCAGCCTTAGATATTTATTAGCTCTGCTATTCTGGAAAAATCACTTAATACTGTTTGCTTTAGTTTCTTTATCTGTAAATTGAATTGGAGAAGGAAATGACAAATCACTTTAGTCTCTTTGACAAGAGACCCCAAATGGGGTCGCAAAGACTTAGACACAACTGAAGTAACTTACATTTCTCATAAATATAAACCCAGAAAGTATTTAACTTGAAGTAGTTGAGAGTTCTATAGTTCTTCAAAGACCTGATAGAAGTCTGATGACTGGTTCATCCTATCTCCCTCCCAAATGCCCTTTTACTTGACTACTTTGTATTTAGTTTCATTTATTCTGTTTGTACTTCTATCTATATTTATAGATAGATTTATAAATATTTAGCTATCTTGATAAGTGAATACACATATGTAAACATGTCTATAACTGTCTTATATAAATATATACATATAAAATATCTATAGGTATGACATCCATATATGTAAATATATTTGGTTATATAATGCAAATTTATATCTATCCATCTATCCCTATAGATATAGTAATGTAAGTATATAGATACAAAATTTATGTAACAAATTTTTATCTGCCTATGTATGTCTTTCTGCCTCTATCTCTTTTTAGATAGACAGATATAAAATATCTATATGTATAAATATCCATCAATTTGATTCTCTTGTTAAAAGTGTAAGCTTCTTATGGTTCATTCTTCACCTTTGTTTCTTAACCTAAGTGGAGTGCCTGACCCCAGATGGTTTCTTAATAGATACTTGCTGATTTATTGAAGGAGACACTTTCATTTTTGTCATTCTATTCCCAGCTGCTTTAAACAGTGCCAAGCATGTAGTAGGATAGTAGACATTTAATAAATTCTTTTTGATTGATAGACTTTTGTTCCTAACTTCTTCTCAAAGTAAATTTCCCTTGTCCTTCTTATCTGATGGACAGTGAGACTTCTTTTACTCCTGGGAATGAGGCACATAATGGTTGAGTAAATTAATCTTATCTCTGGCAAAATTTCCAAAGCCTTTCTAGTCAAACTACTTCTGAGTTTATCAGGTAAGTCAATGGAACATTTTGGTTCCCTTTATATAAATTCATTTCAGAAAAAATGCTTTATGAAAACAAAAAAAGAAGTACTATTTCTGAGCATTTCTATATGTTCACCCCCCCATACACACATACACACACACACATACATACTCAGACACATGAATCGTTTGGGGGGGGCACTGTACTGAACTGGTTGGCTTCCTTTTTGCTGTATGCCATTGCTTGCCTCTGTAACTTTGAGAAAACTATTGATAACTTGTTGAGGCTCAGTTTTCTCACTTAAAATGGGGATAATGTTAGCAGCCCTCTCTATTTTAAATATTTGTTATAAGGTTCAAAAGTTATAGGAATTATTTTCTTTAGTTAGCTTTTATATCTCTTTTTCCATTTGGCCAATTCTGTTTTTTAAGGCGTTGTTTTCTTCAGTTAAATTTTGGGTTTCTTTTTCCAAGCTGTTGACTCTTTTTTTTTTAATAATTCTGCTTCATAAGTTTCATTTCTTTCCCTAATTTTTTTCTACCTCTCTTACTCAATTTTTAAAATCCTTTTTGGGCTCTTTCAAGGGAACTTCTTGGTCTTTTTTAAAATTTTATATTTTATTATTTTTAATTTTTTTCACATTACTATAGTAGTCATGTTATAAAAGTAAACATACCCCCCCCCCCCGAAAGAGAAAAGTAAAGTGAGAGGAAAAAAATGTGCTTCATTCTGCATTCAGATACTATCAGTTCTGTCTTTGGGATGGATGGCATTCTTTATCCTAAGTCCTTCAGAGAAATTACTTCAATATTTTTTTCCCACAGCTGCTTTTGTTAGCTTTATTTTCCTCCATCCTATTCTCCCTGCTTCCATTTATTATTTTTTCTCTCTCCTTTCACCTTGTCCCTTCTCTAAATTGTGTTGTTTCTGACTAACCTCACCCATGATCTTCCGTTTCTTCTATTCCCTACATCCCCTCCTCCTCCTGTCCTCTTTCTCCTACCCCTTTCCTCTCCTATTTTCCTTTAGGGTAAGATAGATTTCTGTACCCAGTTGAGTGTGTATGTTATTTCCTCTCTGAAGAACTTCCATTGAGAATGAAGGCTCATTCCCTTCATCTTCTCCCCTCCACTCTTGCAAAAGCTTTATCTTTCCTCTTTTATGTGAAATAGCTAGGCCCATTCTACCTCTTCTTTCCCTTTCTCCCAGTATATTCCTTTCTTGTCCATTAACTCCATCTTTATATTATGCCTTCATATTCAGATCCCTCCTGTGCTTTGTCTATATATGTGCCTTCTAACTGCCCTAATAAATGTGATGGTTCCTATGAGTTATTAGTATCATCTTCCCATTCAAGAATATAAGCAGCTCACCATCATTAAGTCCCTCATGCTTTTCCCTTCCCATTCACCTTCTCTACACTTCACCTGAGTCTTGTACTTAAAGATCACATTTTCACTTTTTTGCCCATCCAGCCATCGTGGTGGGAACTCGGCTGTCATCTCATCATCATGTCCTCTCATAAAACATTCAGAATCAAGAGGTTCCTGGCCAAGAAACAGAAGCAGAATTGTCCCATTCCCCAGTGGATTCAGATGAAAACTGGCAATGAGATCAGGTACAACTCAAAGAGGAGACACTGGAGAAGGACCAAGCTCAGGTTATAAAGAATGGCCAGGGAAATGAAAGACATTCTACACCAAGACCACGTCCCCCTCCCTCCCATTGCATCCATCTGTCCATCCATCCATCCATCCATCCATCCATCCATCCATCCATCCATCCATCCATCCATCCATTCATTCATCCATTCATCCATGCATCTATCACTTAAATTGCCTCATTGCCCCCAATAAGAAGTAACTATTACTGCTGCCCCTCCCATTTTGGAAACCTGTCTGTCAAAGTACAGACATCAAAGAAAACCCCCAGCAAAGTATTTGACTTGTCTTGCCCTTGAATATCTTCATCTCTTGCATCCATTCATTTGGTAAACTGTGTATTGTGATATAGTTTAAATTACTGTTCTCTCCATCTCTGTGTGGCATTTGTCTCTTTGAGGTTATGCTTAAGAGGCAGAGATCATCCTGCAACAAGTTATTCCTGTCAAGAAAAACCAAGCTCAAGGCCTGCCTCAAACAAGCCTTCCAATAACCTCTCTATGTTTTGTTTTGTGTTCTAAGGAGTTAGAAGAGAGCACCTACCTCACAGGGTTGTTGTGGGGATCTAAGATTTTCAAGCCTTCAGTGGAAGCCTCCAGTGCTGCTAATCCGGAGCTGTCTTAGCCAGATTATACGCAGTTGACTGTGTTCATTTCTCTAACTCACAGTCAGAGAAGTAGCCTGTTTGACCCCCTGCTTGTTTCACACAATAAGCCGTCTTCGTTCCTTGTTGGGAGGTGGTAAATTAAGTGTTGGCAACTTTCTTAAAAGTTGTCAGTTATTTGTGTGTTTGGGAAAGCCCAACCTTTTTGTTAGGAACTAGACCTGGTCCAGGTGAATGGCTTCATAATTTTCTGGATGCAATTCTGATAATAAAGGGCTTCTACAAAGATCACATTTTCTGTTCAGCTCAGGTTGTTTCATCAGGAGAATTTGAAAATTCCCTATTTCATTGAATGTCCATCTTTTTCCCTGAAAGAGTATGTTCAGTTTTGTTGGGTATTTGATTTCCAGTTGTAATCCAAGGTCTATTCATCCTGAATATGGCAGAAAAATAAAGCCCTATGTGCCCTTAATGTAGAAGCTACTAAATCTTAAGTTATCTTGACTATAACTCTATGACATTTGAAGTGTTTCTTTTGACTGCTTATAATATTTTCTTTGACCATAATATTCCTGGGAGTTTTAATTTTGGAATCTCTTTCAGGAGGTGATCAGTGGATTCCCTCAATTTCTATTTTACCCTCTGCTTCTAGGGTATCAGGGAAATTTTCCTGGATTATTTTTTTTTAAAATGAAGTCTGGGTTCTTTTCCTTGTCAAGACTTTTAGGTAGCTCAATAATTTTAAAATTATTTCTCCTGAATCTATTTTCCAGGTCAGTTGTTTTTTCAATGAGATGTTTCACACTTTCTTCTAGTTTTTCATTCTTTCTTGATTTCTCACAAAATCATCAGCTTCCCTTAGCTCAGTTCTAATTGGAAGGAATTATTTTTCTTCAGAGAGCTTTTTTTTTTTAGTTTTTTTTTCTTGAAAGGCAATGGGGTTAAGTGGCTTGCCCAAGACCATGCAGCTTGGTAATTATTAAGTACCTGAGGCTGGATTTGAACTCAGGTACTCCTGACTCCAGGGACAGTGCTCTATCCACTGCACCACCTAGCTGCTCCTTCAGAGAGCTTTTGTATCTCCTTTTCCCTCTGGTCAATTCTGCTTTTTAAGGCATTCTTCTCCTCATTGACTTTGGATTTTTTTTCCCATTGAGTTGGTTTTCATGATTTTCCTACATTTCCATTTCTCTTTCCAATTTTTTCTCTATCTCCCTTACTTGATTTTCAAAATCTTTCTTGAGCTCTTCCATACCTGAGACCAATTCCCATTTTTCTTGGAGGCTTTGGGTTCATTCAGAAGCTTCAATTTTGTTGTCTACTGAGTGTGTTTTGATCCTCCTTAAGCCCAAAGTAATTATCTATGGTGGATTTTTTTTCCCTTTTGTTGTTTGCTCATTTCCCCATCCTTTGACCTGATTTTAACTCTTTGTTAAGGTGGTACTCTGCTTCCAGAATGGAGGATGCATTTTCCCAAACTTTTTGCAGCTGTCTTTATGGACACTCCCCAAGGGATCTCAATTCCTTCAAGTTTTTATGAGAAACTCTGACTGCTCTCCTATGGGTGACCACAAGCACTCCCTTCTGTCCTGGAACTGTGAGGGGAGTTCCTGCTCTACTATGGCAGTAAAGTTCCTTTTCTGAGATTGGGGCCCAGACTATAGCCTGGATCTGAGTACTGGAAAAACCACAGAATACTGTCTCAGGGATAGATAGGGGAGAGATATCTGTAGTCTTCCCTGACTCCCTTGTGGGGGGGGGTAGACTGGGAACTCTGGACGCATCTGCCAGGTGACTCCTGTTAGGTGGTTCCCCAAGTCTGCTTCTGGTCTCCAGGGCTGAGTCTGCATTGAGGCCTATGCTGACTTGGACTCCCCTCTCACTCCAGTGGAGCAGAGTTTTCCCCACTTATCTTACAGGTTGTTCTTGGCAATCTCTGGACTGAGAGGTCTAAAAATCACTACCATGGACCCAGACACTCCCATGCCCCTGAGGACAGTTCCTAGATGGCTGGAGCCAGTTAGCTCCAGCATGTCCTGGGCTGCCTTGCAGCCCTTTCTAACCCTGGTGTGACAGATTTTCTTTGGATCTTCCAAGTTGTCTTGTGTTGGGAAATTGTTTTACTCAGCCTTTCTGTGGGTTCCACCACTCTAGAATTTGGCTATAGTTGTTATTTAAAGGTAGTTGGAGTGGTCTAAGGGAGAGCTTGTGGGAATTCCTGCCTCCACTCTGCCATTTTGGCTGCACTGAACTTATGGATCTTGAGACCAATTCATATTCTCCTTTAAGGTTTCACTGTAAGACTTTTTTTCCATTTTCTTCTTTTGAGTTGGTGCGTTATCTTCCCTGTTCCCCTAGTAACTTTCTATAGTCAGGATCTTTTGTTGTTGTGGTGGTTTGGTTTGGGGATTTTTTTGCTCACTTTTTAAAGTTGAGCTCCATTCCTGGGGTCCAGTGGGTACTGGTCCAAACTTCTTGCTCTGGAGGTCAGGGGCCTGGTCATTGGCTTTCTGTTCTTGGGGGTCTGAACTGCTAGCAGCTTGCCCACTGTGATGGGGTTACCAAGTCTGGTCATGCCTATCGTGTCGGTTTTCAATTTTCCTTTTGGGCTAGGGCTGGAGGCATTTGTACCACTGGCTGCTGAACTTGGACTGAATAGTCTTGGTTGCTGGTTTTGCTGCAGCTAACTTCCTAATGACTTGCAGGCACTGTACCTGCTCTGGATCAAGTGAGACAGACTTTTCCTCAAGTCCTTCTAAAATATTTTAAAATGGAAAATTGTTTCACTCCATCTTTTTGTTGCTCCAGAATCCATTTAGAGGCTTGATTTAACATTGTTTTTGAGGGGAACTGGGGAGAAGTCAGGTAACTTCCAGTTTTCTCTCTGACATCTTGGCTCTATCCCAGGTTCAAAAGTTATAATGTAGAGAAGAATTTATATGTCAGAATGGGTTGGCTTGGTGGAAGATATAGCAAATTTTTTACACTGATAGCAAACTCAGTATATATACTAATACTTCAATAATAAATTAAAAGTTTTAAGTGCTATCCAAAGATGAATTATAATAATGGTTAAAATTTTACCTACCTTTAAAAATGTTTTTTCATACACACACACACACACACACACACATATGTATATATACATATATAGTTGCCTTAAATCCCAAATGCTCTGTCTGTCATTGATTGGTCAGTAATAGGCACAGGCCAAACCCCACTTGGACATTGATTGGAACCTGATTTCTCAGAGTCAATGTAAATAGCAGTTATTTTTGTTTTGACCAGAAACCCTGAGAGTCATCCCCTTTCAAATTGATTTTTTTGACTAGATAAACAAGGTCATTTTTTTTAACCTAAATTTTTAACCTAAATTATTTAATGGACATTGCCTCAGTAAACTGAGACCTGTTAAAAACATTAGCTTAAAAAGGCCAAGGAATTGCCACTGGACTTGTATTGAAGGGGTAAATGAGACTAATACTTTGCACAGCCTTCCCTCATTTGCATGTCATGGTCCTCTTTGATAGTGAAGGAAAAACAGCAAAGATGAAGTTGATGGGGGTCTATGGGGCTGGTGATATGAACTCAACTATGATTGTATTGGTATGGGGAAATTTCAGGTGAGAAAATTCACTTTGCCAATACAGGTTGCAACTTGCTCTGCAATTTATAGTCATAGAGAGGTTTTCAAAGCACTTAGAGTGGCCAGGGGCACATATAGTCACTTGTACCAGAAGGATGAATGCATAACTTCTTGACTTTGAGTCCTGCTCTCTATTCACTATATCACACTGCCTTTAGAGAGAAGCAATATATTGTGGTTATTTTAATTACATAGTTGTACTTATGTCATAAGGTTGTTTTGAGATTCAAATGAGATAAGAGAGAAGGTACTTTGCAAGCATTAAAACACTACGAAATGCTATCTATTATTATTATTATAATCTTTTTATCTGGGGAAGAAAGTCATAGTAGGAATGTAACAGAAGCTAAGGTAATAAACCTAGAGATTTAAAGCAAATTTTGAGATCATCTTGTCTAAGACCCTCCTTTTATAGCCAAGGAGACTGAATCAAAGAGTTATTAATTAATTTGCCCAAGTCACACTTTAAGTCAATGGTAGAAGAATGATTTGAACCCAAGTTGTCTGACTCCAAATCTTTTCATGGTATCAGGCTGTTGGTAACTGATCAAAACAGATTCAGAGTAAATGATAAACTTCAAACCTGTCAATGAATTAGGGGGGTGTCTAGTCCAGAGATATGAAGATTTCCCTTGGTAGAATAGGTAGAGGAGAATATGTTTCAGTGGTCATGAAAGTAACTGAAACAAGCTCTGTGGAGCACTGAGTTTGATCACACATCAAAGATGCCAAAATCATCCACTGCATCTTGACCATTGCTAGTCACCTTGACTTTTTGTCTTGCCACTGAATTTTGATGACTTTGGAAGAGAGTGAGACTGATGATTTTGTGTAACTTTGCCTCACTTAAATCCAATTCACTCATAAGTCAAGACATCATTCTGTGATGTCCTTAATCCTTTTTGAAAGTAAGAACAATTGCAACAACTTGAGTGAAGGGTAAAATCTATTATACCTGTGTTCCTACTTTGCTACTTTAGACTTAGTAGGCAGTTACTGTTAGTAGACAGCATTTGTTGAATGAATGAATGCATGTATGAATGAATGAATGATTGCATGAAGTTAATGAGCAAGATAATGAGAAAGTACCAGTAAAATACAAGATTGATAACAGTGCTCTTTGTGATGCTCTCACAGTGGCCCCATGAATAAAATCAAGGAGATTAGGAAGAGATATATAGGAGCATATCTATAAGTCTCCTTGGGTTGGTAGGTCTGTGTCAGGCAGTTGTTCTAGGATACGTTTTATTGTACCTTTTGCTTTCTTGGGTATTTAGTTTGCAGATAAATGACATTTTCTCTTGCTTCAGATGCTTCATTGGTGGATCATATTTATGTAAATCTGAAGTCCTTCCCTGGTCATTTATTCAGTATTGGGATGTTTATACCCATTTGATTTCCTACCTTTTGACTTTACTCTGTTCTTTGGGGGACCATGGTTTGGATATATTTTGATAAACAATGCTGAAATGACAGATTTAGGCCCTAAATGAAATTGTGTTCCATAAACTGTGAGACAAAGGCTTATAACTCACCGTCGGCTACATGTATTTCAGTGAAAATTATCTTCCATGCTTTGATCTCCACTGTATCATTTTACTGAGTGGCCTCATGTGCTCTATCAATCAAATGTGCACAAGATACAGGAGAATCTCATTTAAAATCAAATACAAATCATAGATTCATCTGCTTTGGAGGAAGGAAAATGTGTCATGAATCCTAGTTTCAATCTTTTGTGATTACAACTGAATTATTTTGGGAAAACTCCAGAAAATAAAGTTTTCCCTTCCTGACTCTTAAAAAATATTTGGTAGGGGTGTGCCATCTGACTAGTAGAGAGACAGATTTAAGTGATTAGGCTATGATAGTGTGGTCTTGTCTTTAATCTAACTTTAGGTTAGTGCTTTTTAATATTTCTCTAGAGACAGCCTTTTATGTAGGAGGAAAAGTAGAAAGAAGAAAATATTTAAACAAGAATAATATGTCTTGCCTAACTTATGTTGTTTGCCATATTTGTGTAGGTTGGGAATGAAGTGTTGGAACTTCCTGAAACGAACAGACTTTTCATTTTTCTTTCTTAATATCCTCACCCATACAAACTGAGAACTTTATGTTTTTAACATATATCCTGTCCTGCCCCCACCCCAACCCCACTTAATATGGAGTGCTAAGCTTGGAGTCAGGAGGACCTGAGTTCAAATCTAGTCTCATGTACTTACTAACTTGTGACCCTGGGCAAGTACTTAACTTCTGTCTGCCTCAATTCCCTCAAAATGAGGGTACCTGCCTTCCAGGGTTGTGAATATCAAATAAGAGGATATTCATAAAGCACTAAGCACAATACATAGTAGGTACTTAGTAAATATTTATTTCTTCTCCTGCTCCTCTTACAAACTCAAATGCTCACAAAATTTAAAATGTATATAATTTATTTATATGTTAAAGGAAATAAATAGCATTTGGATTGAACATTTGTAAGACTGCATTACTTGGGGGGCAAGTTGGTGGTGCAGTGGATAGAGCACCGGCCCTGGAGCCAGGAGGACCTGAGTTCAAATCCAGCCTCAGACAATAATTGCCTAGCTGTGTAACCTTGGGCAAATCACTTTTTACCCCATTGCCACAAATTAAAAAAGAACCCTACACTACTTGACTGATCCCCCCACCCCATCCTGCAACTCTAAGTCCAAGAACTCATCCTGGAGAAGGGCTGATGCATTCCAAACTACATGTGAGGGATAGCCAATCTGTCTAACCAATAGGGATCTATAGGTTTTTCAGCTTGGAAATTACATGATTAGATTTGTGTTTATGAAAGATTATTTTGGTAGCTGTGTGGAAGATGAATTGGGAAGGAATATATGAAATAGGTAGTACTGGAGCTAGAATAAGGATACAACAAGAAAAGCAACTCAAACCAAAAAACATAGTATTAGGAATGCCACATTTTTTTCCCTTTTCGGAGCATTTTGTGAGAGTGTATATGTGTGTACGTGTGTGTGTACGTGTGTGTGTGTGTGTGTGTGTGTGTGTGTGTGTGTGTATTTTCTTTTTTGTTCCTCCAGATTGACACATCAGGCATTCTTTTGGGATATACCTAGTTATTATTGTCATTATTTATCTCAAGTCAAAGAAAACAGTCTTAGATGTTAAAGGGGAATTCACAGGAAGAATATATATATATTATTCAGAGGAAACCTTACAAGGACTGGAAATATGTAAACAAAAATGAAACAGTCCTTGCCCTAAAGGAGCACATATTCTATCAGAAGATATCACACACTCACAAATTTATTCAAATATATGTATATATGCATGTATGTATGTATGTATATATACAGAGGCAATGTAAATATAAAATATTTTTTTGTAGGGAAAGCACTAAAGGTTGGAGATATCAGAAAAGATTTCATGTAAGATGAGTCAATTTTTTCAAGGAAATTAAATATTTTAAGAAGGAGTAAGAAATAAAGTACAGGCTTTGGGCATGATGAAATAGGGCAGACTGTGCATGAAGAAGGAAGATGGAATATCAGATGTGAAGAATAGGAGGAAGGCCATTTGGCTGGCCTGTGGAGTATATGAAGGAAAAGCAAATATGTTATAGTCAGGTATAAAGGGTTTAAATGTCAAAAAAATCCATTTGCATTTGACTTTAGAGGTAATAGGAGTCATTATAATTTTTATTAATCTGGGTAGAAATAGGGTCAGAAATGTTTGGCTACTCCATAGATTGTATGGCATAAATAGTGTAAACAAGTTAGCTAGTTGTAATGTATATACCAAGATTAATTTATCTACTTAAAGTATTATCACCCATTGCCTCTTAGAGAGGGCTAGGGCATATATAACTTTTGATGGCAGATCTCAGACATGAGATTCTTTGTTTCTGGATATAGATGCCATCAAAGGGGCATGAAACTGTAACAAGAGACCCCTTGGGAGAAATGGGTCACAAATGGGGTCAGGAATAGCCTTAAATGAAGTATAAATGGATGCTAAGTACAACTTTGCTTGTTTCAAAAATGTTCTTCTAACTCATCTATATGGGGAAACTGAGATACAGAGTGAAAATGAGAACTTTAAAGAAGGTATCTGGAAGAGAACAAGGATTATTTCTTCTTGTGTGTACCTCATTTCCATTTGTTGCTTTCCTCCTAAAATTCTTCTAAAGTGTGATAATGACTTGAGTTTTCCTGTCATCTCTATTTGATATGGGAAATTTGGGACTTTAGAATTGACAGAAAAATCCAATTTTAAAGGTGCTGGGAGGCAAACATCTGTGAAAAATCACAAGAAGAGCTTCAACATCTGTCGATGTGGAAGAAAATTGCTGATGTTCTCATCTTACATGTGATCAATCTTGAAGGACTGGGATTCTTACAATTTTAAATGCTAGTTGGAGACTGGAAGAGTAGCTAATTAATTTAGTTAGCACTCATGAGATTTTCATTGTCTCTAATTTTAAATGAAGGCTTTCTCCTTTAACTTGGAGAAAGCCTTCAAAGAGCCAGTTCCTCCATAGTAGTGACAGAGACAGATACAAAGAATTACCCAGAACAAAAAGTTCTGAGAGACTATTCTATGGGAAATAGAACCTAAGACCCTAGAAGCTAGAGATTATTTCAAATTCTTCTCCTTCTTCTGGTCAATGACTGGAAATTAAAGTGTGCCAAGAGACCTGGATTCGAATCTTGGTTCTGTCTGTCACTTGTTAACTGGCTGATCTGGGGCTAATGCTGCACCTCTGAATCTCATTTATTTTTAGTTCATTCAATGGGGATAATAATACTTCTCCTGGACTACCTCAAAGGTTGAACATAAAAAAAAATTCCTCTTGTGAAAGTACATTGAATAAAGAGAACACCATGTTAAAATAAAATATCTTTCTTTGCATGCCCTATCTTGGCAGTACCATCCACTCCCACAGTTTTATCTGTGGCTTACTTCCAATTCCATATCTTCTCCTCCTTCCTCACTCCTCCTCTGAGCTCCAGTCCAACATTTCCAGCTGCTGGATACATCCTCCTGGCTGTCTTGCCAACATTTCAAACTCAACAAGCCTCTGACTGAAGTCATCTTCTTCCTGCCAAAACCTGTCCTTCCCCTTTCTGTAGGTGGCATCTTAACTGGAAGCCTCAGTCACCCTGGATGTTTCTTTCTCCTTTATTTTCTATAGCCATTCAGCTGCCATGTTTTGTCATATTGATCTATCGATGTTTCTAATATCATCTCTTCTTTCAACTCTTACAACCATCAATCTAATTCATAACCTTTTACCCAGACTGCCATAATAATCTCCTAACTGCTCTCTATGTGGCTTCTTCAATCCATTCTTCATAAACCTTCCAGAATCACATTATTACTATTTCAGAGTTGGAAAAGATCCCAGGGGCAATCTAGTCCAACTCATACCATCCTCCTCTTACCAAAGAGTATCATCATATCATGTTTGACAAGTGGTTATTCAACCCTTGCTACAAGACATGCAATGAATGTCTTCCAAAACAGTGCATTTTCCTTTCAGATAGCTATAAATGTTTGGAAGTATTTTTTTGACATCAAGCCTACATTTTTCTCTACTCTAAAAGAATAAGTCTATTTTCCTTCACATAATATCCTCAAATATTTAAAGATAGTTGCTATTCATCTCCCCTCATATCCCAGTTCCTTCAAGTTAGCTTCTTACACTATGGACACTATTTCCCCCAGTTACTTGAAAAAATAATTTCAAAATTCATTCTTTTGCAAACTTTTAACTTCTACATTTTTCTACCACCCTTCTTCCCTCCCCATTCCCCATGATAGTGAACAATCTTATATATGTTGTACATGTACAATCATGCTTAACATATTTTCATGTTAGCCATGTTGAAGAAACAGAATTAGAACTAAGGGGGAGGAAAATCATGAGAGAAAAAGAAACAACATAAAAGAATTTTTAGTTTTTTTTTTTTTGCAAGGCAATGGGGTTAAGTGGCTTGCCCAAGACAACACAGCTGGGCAATTATTAAGTGTCTGAGGTCGGATTTGAACTCAGGTACTCCTGACTCCAGGGCTGGTGCTCTATCCACTGTGCCACCTAGCTTTCCCCATAAAAGAATTAAAAAAATGATTATAGTATGCTTTGTTCTGCATTAAGACTCCAAATTCTCTCTCTGGATGTGTATGGCACTTTCCAAAACAAGTCTCTCAGGATTGTCTTTGATCACTGATCTGCTGAGAGAAACTGTGTCCATCATAGTTGATCATCTCACATTGTTGCTGTTAATGTGTACAATGTTCTCTTGGTTCTATTCACTTCACTCAGCATCAGCTCATCCAAGTCTTTCTAGGCTTTCCATTATTTCTTACAGAAACAGTAGCTGTGAAAAATGTTTCCCAATTTTCTGCATTCCTTCTAATCTTGGTTATATTGTTTTTATTTGTTCAAAAGTTTTCTTTCCCTTCATACTATCTTTCCCCTATTTGTACTTTTCTTTCTCCTTTCTCCTTATCTCTCCTCACCAGCTTTTGACTGCTGCAGGCCTCACACTGTCCTTTCCTCTGTTCTTTCCTACTTCCTATAGGGTAGGATAAATTTCTAAATGAAATTAAGAATGCATATCATGCCTTCTTTGGGCTGAATCTGTTGAGAGTAAGATTTATTCAGTGTCTACACTCTCCATACTTTCTGTCTATTACAGTAGGTACTTTAGGCCTCTTCATGTGGCACTAATTTTCCTATAATGTCTCTACCACCTCCTCCCAGTATAATCTTTTTTCTTAATTGTTTTATATCTATCTTGTACCCACACATTCTGTCAAAGAATATTCCTTTCAACTTTCCTGATAGAGATGCAGTTTTTAAGAGCTATGAATATCATCACATCAAAATGAGTTTATACCCATTCACTCTGTCCAAGTACCCTCCTTTCAGCTGTCCCAATAGAAATATAACCCTCATGAGCTAAAAAGTATCATCATATTTTGATCAATTTATACCCATACTCTCTGTCCAAGTATTCTCCCTTCAATTGTTTCAACAGAAATACCCACATCCCCTAATTAGATTCCTTTCAACTGTTCTAAAAGAAATATAATTCTTAATAATGATAAATATAATTCTTACAGGTATTACCTTCCAATTTTGTCTTATTGACTAAATCTTACTGATTTTTTCCTTAGTCTTATTGACTTTCTTATTTACATTTATCTTTTTATGCATATCTTGAGCCTTGAAGATCAAATTTTCTATTCAGTTCTTGTCTTTTTTTTTTTTTAGATTTTTGCAAGGCAAATGGGGTTAAGTGGCTTGCCCAAGGCCACACAGCTAGGTAATTATTAAGTGTCTGAAACCGGATTTGAACCCAGGTACTTCTGACTCCAGGACTGGTACTTTATCCACTGAGCCACCTAGGCGCCCCTAGTTCTTGTCTTTTTATCAGACAAGTTTGAAAAGTCTTTATTTCATTTGAAAGCCCATCTTTACTCCTAAAAGAATATGCTGAATTTTACAGGGTAGTTGATTCTTGGTTGTTATCCAAGGTCCTTTGCCATTCAGAATATTATATTCCAGGTCCTTTGATTCTTTAATGTTGAAGCTGATATGTCCTGTATAATTCTGACTGTAGCTGCCTTCTTTGGGCCAGCTTGAAGTATTTTCTCCTTTATCTTAGAATCCTGAAATTTGGTTTCAATATTCCTTGAAGCTTTTATTTTGGAATTTCTTTCTGATGATCGATTGATTCCTTTTTTTTTTTTTTTTTAGTTTTTTAGTTTTTGCAAGGCAATGGGGTTAAGGGCTTGCCCAAGGCCACACAGCTAGGTAATTATTATGTGTCTGAGGCCAGATTTGAACTCAGGTACTCCTGACTCTAGGGCTGGTGCTCTATCCACTGAGCCACCTAGCCGCCCAATCAATTGATTCTTTCTTTTTTTGAGGTCTTTTGCAAGGCAAATGGGGTTAAGTGGCTTGCCCAAGGCCACACAGCTAGATAATTATTAAGTGTCTGAGACGGGATTTGAACCCAGGTACTCCTGACTCCAAGGCCGGTGCTTTATCCACTACACCACCTAGCCGCTCACCCCCATCAATCAATTGATTCTTTCAAGAACTATTTTATCTTCTTGTTATAGGATATTAGGACATTTTCCATGATACTTTAAAGCATGATATTATTCAGGTCTTTTTTTTTCTGATTGTGGCTTTCAGGTAGATCAATGATTCCTAAATTATCTCTTCTGGATCTATTTTCCAGGTCTGTCATTTTCCCTAAGAGATATTTTACATTTTCTTTTATATATTCAACCTTTTTGTTTTGTTTGATGGAATCTTGGAATCTCATAGCGTCATTAGTTTCTGTTTGTCTAATTCTAATTTTTAAAGTTTTATTTTCTTCTGTTAACTTTTGTGTTTTCATTTTATAGTTGGTCAATTTGCTTTTTTGATGAATTAATTCTTTTTTCAAGTTGCTCAATTTTACTTTTTAATGAGTCCTTTTACAGTTGGTGAATTTTATTTTAGTTTTAAAAAGTTTTTATTTATTTGTGGCAATGAGATTAAGTGACTTGCCCAAGGTCACGCAGCTAGGCAATTATTGTGTGTCTGAGGCTGGATGTAAACTCAGGTCCTTCTGATTCCAGGGCAGGTTCTCTATCCACTGCACCACCTAACTGCCTGTCAAATATATTTTTAAAATAGCTGTTTTCTTTTTCCATTTGGTCAATTTTACTTTTATAGTGTTGTTTTCTTGAATCAATTCTTCCTAATCCTTTTGGATGACTTTCATTTGTTTTTTCCATTTTTCTTCTTCCTGTCTTCTTTAGTTTTTAAATTTCTTTTTGAGCTCTTCCACAAAGTCTTTTTAGATTTGTGGTCAATTCAAAAATCCCTTTGAGACTTCACATATAGGCAGTTTGCCATTATTTACCTCTTCTGAGATGGCATTTTTATTGTCCCTCTCAGAATATTTTGTGTTCTTTTGCTTTTGCTTTTTTTTTTGCTCATTTTGATAGTTGAACCCTGCTCTTGGGGCAAAGGGGGCAAAGTACCAAGCTTTTTGTGCTGGGCCTGGAGGTCTGGTCCCTGGCTTACTACTTGCCTATGTGTATTGCCTATGGTGTTCCAGGTGCTAGCAGTTTACTCCCTGTATTAGGGTAGCCAAAACTAGCTGTTGCCCCAGTGTTCCTGGGGCTCAAACTTTGTCTTCTTAGCTGGAGTTAGAACCCTCACTACTGGCCTGATGCATCATTGACTTGCTGAGTCTAGACCTGAGTTGTGCTGTGGCTAAGAGTCTCCTGCTGGCTTTTCAGCTTTTCCACCTGTACTTGGCTACATTCCCCTTTTGCCCATGTGAAAGAAACCTTTACTGAAGTTCCTCCATAATATCTTGAGTTGAGAACTTATTTCACTTTGGTTTTTTTGTTTTATTTTATCTCTTCAGGTTCTGTTTAGAGGCTTCATTTAGAGTTGTTTTGGGAAAAGCTCCACCTCTGGATGTCTCCTACAATAAATTTTTGTATCAGTTGACATGCCTGGTCTTTCTAGAGTTGAAATACTACTGCATAGAAGGATATTCTTTGCTTGCTGGCCAGTTGTTTGTGATACAATAACTCAATATCAACTCCCATTTGAGAACAAAAGGATCAACCAATAACTTCTAGTCAAGTATGTTCTTGGGACAAGGACCAAGCACCTGTGCCACTGAAAGTGACTTGATGAAGGGACTCATGAGAAAAAATTACAGTGATTGCTTAGGCCTATATAATCCATGTAATGTCCCTTATGAGCCTATTACCATAAATACTTAGTTCAATGAGAAATGGTTTGATTCAGCCTATGAGGTAGCCTCCTTTGATTACCCTGAACACTTAAATTTGTTGAATTTAATTAAATTAATAGTAAAAAGAAAATAAAATAAATAAAACAGTATTGTTTTTGTTATTGTTGTGTCGGACACATCAAGACCCCATTTGGATTTTCTTGGCAAAGATACTGAAATTTTGTCATTTCTTTCTGCAACTCATTTTACAGATGAGGAACTGAGGCAAACAAGGTTGAGTGACTTGCCTTTGAGCACAAAGCTAGTAAGTAAATGAGGCTAGATCTGAACTATTTTTTGCAAGGCAATGGGGTTAAGTGACTTGCCCAAGCTCACACAACTAGGTAATTATTAAGTGTCTGAGGCCAGATTTGAATTCAGGTCCTCCTAACTCCAGGGCCAGTGCTCTTTCCACTGTGACACCTAACTGCCCCAAGATTTGAACTTTTGAAGAAAAATGTTCATCTTCAAAAGTGCCCAGAGCTCTATTTATTGCCCAAAATATTTTTTAAAGGGTCAAAAAAAGAATTCAAATGTAAAAGATATCTCTTTTAATTATGGGGAGTCAGGAAAGGCTTTGTGGAAGAGGAAGTAGATGAGGAAAGTTTGATTCTGGAATGGAGAGTAGGAAGAGCAAAACCACAGAATTAGAGAGTGTAGGATTAAAATAGGGGACTAAAGAAACTAGAGCTAATCTAGATTTGTTTAAATGTAGAGTATATTAAGGAGAATAGTATGAATAAATGCTTGGGCATCAGTTTAGCACCAGAATGCAAAGAACCTTTACATATTTAATTAATTTATTTACTAAACAGTGGGGAGTTGCTGAAAATTTTGGATGAAAGAGTGGTATTTCTCTCTATCCACACGCATGCATGTATACACATATTTGCATATCCATGTACATACATGTACATGTGTACATATAGAGGTTGTCAACAAAAAATTCATCCTTAAAATTTTCTTTTCTTTGGTTGCCTTCATACTTTTGGTTTATTCTTAGATATCCTGAGGGACTGAGAGAGGGTTGATGAACCTGGCCCAAGTAGAGGAACTAACTGGCTATAGACTTCATCCACAAATGATTACAAAGTAAGTAAGGATATGCAGGAGTGAATGTACCTGGCTTCACGGCAGACTGACTGATAGGTTGCTTTTTAGTGAAGTCAACTAGCACCTTAGCAGGCCCTGAAGACTGATCCTCAGTTATCCACATCTTTATTTCTTTCTTCTCTCTATATGGACATATATATATATATATACACACACACACACACACACACACACACACACACACACACACACACATATATATATGTGAACTATATAATTTTGGAAGAGATCTGGAGAGAGCTAGAGAGAACTTTGAAATTTGCTATACGAAAGTAAACAAGATGGGGAAAAGCAGCCATCTTCCTGTTCTTGAACCAATAGTTGGCAGCTCCAGCTTCTAATTTTAGACCCTGGGATGAAAGTAATTGCTATGATGAGTCTGTATTAATGTACACATGCTTCTACAAGGCCAATTTAACTTAAATCTAAAATGTATATGAAACTCTGATTCACCCAACTTCTCTTGGCATTTATGTTGGGGGTTATTTATTCCAGTAATAGCCTGCTGAGTGGTGACAACACCATATTAATCATAGGTGGCAGCGTGAGCCCTTAAAATGCCAACAGTGACAGAGCTAAGCAATTTGGGGCCATTAAGAGATTTTTTTTCCTTCCCAAGTTAGGAAGCATACATGAGAATTGCCCATATTTCAGGAATGGCCTCGTTGACCTGAGTGGTTCCACAGAATCACAGAATTTGTGTTCAATTCATACCTAAAAGGAATCTCTTTTCTAATATAGCTGAAAAGTATTCGTCTAGCTTGAAGACTTAAATACTCTCAAGGAACCTGTTCATGTTGATATGATATCTATTTTATAGATAAGGAAACTGAGGCAACCAGAGGTTAAATGACTTGCCCAGGGAAGGTTATATAGCTAGTAAATGTTTGAGCCTGAATTTAAATTTAATTTAAATTCAATTTAAATTCAAGTTTTCATGATTCCAGGCCATTGTGTTGCCCAGTTGCTCTTACTGTCTCTTAGAAACCCTAGTTTTCTTGAAAGCTCAATTCAGATACTCCCTTTTGTGTGAGGTCAAATGACCTTATATTTTTATATAATTTGTATGTTTATAGATTATATAAAATATTTTTATATAATATCATAGATTTTTACTTATAGATGTAAACCACTGCCCCCTTTTTATGTGAACAGTTTGGTTGCTTAAAGTAACAAAAAGAATTTTTGTATATGAAAGAATTCTTAAGAAAAGAAATAATTTCCTAGATAAAATGTAAAGGAACCAAATAGACTGTCCTATTTCTCTCTATTAGCTCAATGAGGCCTGTGGTCTGATTCAGCCTATGATTACCCTGATCACATAAATTTGTTGAATTTAAAAGAAAAGAAAATAAATAAACTATCACTGTTGCTGTTATTGTTGTGTCTGACACATCAAGACCCCATTTGGGTTTTCTTGGCAAAGACACTGGAGTGGTTTGACATTTCCTTCTGCAACTCATTTTACAGATAAAGAACTGTTTCTCAAATGAAGATGTTGAGAAGACCTATTTGAGAGAAGAGATATGACTGAAATTACAGGATACTCTGGTCCTTTAGTTCATTTGAATGTGACTGTTTAGAATCTGAGGGGTCATTACTGGAAAAGTGGTAATGAGAAGATTAAATAAGGATTGCTTCATAAATGAGAGAAAGGTGGATTAATTTTGGGTTTTACCTCAAAAGGGAAAGAAGAGTCATTGACTCTCACACCCTAGTGAGAATAGATTTGACTAGTTCAGAGCAGAATCCTTTTGATTCAAGAGTCATGTACAAGTAATGTACTACTAAGAAAGCTAAATTGAATTCTTTGACTTGAGGGTACTGCTTACCCCAAAATAGTATAACATTTTCTCAATGTCCTGCTGAAGGAGATTGCAAAGTAAAAGATTTTGTCACTGGTTTGTTGGTTCAATTTATTAACATTTGTCATTCATTTTATTTATTTTTTCTTTTTTTTGTCCTTCATTTTAGAAGAAGACCATGACATCAGGGAGGTGATTCCATGACAAGAATGTGAGTTGGTTTAAGTGAGAAAGGTGTTGTGCTTAGTCGGCAGTCTCACTTTCTTCTACAGAGCCATCTTGGTCCAGTGACCAGACATGAATCAGGATGACTGGGTTAAGTGACTTGCCCAAGATCACACAGCTAGTACATGGCAAGTGTCTGAGGCCAGATTTGAACTCCAATCCTCCTGAATCCAAGGCTAGTGCTCTATACACTGCACCACCTAGCTGCCTTAAGGAGATCTATTAGGATCAAGAGAATACCTAATATGAAAAGTGGTTTTGTAGGGTGCATCTTCCTGAAGGGACCAAAGACATCAAGTCCTATTCTTTCTCCTGTCTTTAATCTTTGCCTATTTCCTCTTCCTTGATGTCTACTAACATTCCTATACCCCTTCCATCCTTAAAAACTTTCACTTGATCTGACCATCCCTTCTAGCTATTATCTTGCCTTTAATCTCTTCTCCCCTTTCTGGTTAAAATCCTTGAGAAAGATATCTACATTGTGTCTCCAATTTCTCTCCTCAAATTCATTTATTTCTAAACCCTATGAGTCTAATAACCTCATCATTTAACTGAAACTTCTCTCTCCAAAGTTAATAATAATAATCCCTTAATTGCTACATCTAATGACCATTTCTCCATCTTCAGTTTCCTTTTTCTCCTTGTATCTCATTGACAAAGTTAATTCTCTTTTCTAACTCTTTCCTCTTTAGGTGTTCATGGCACTGTTCTCTCCTGGCTTTCTTCTTTCCTGGCCACCCACTCTCCTTTTAGTCTTCTTCTAGATCATCCTCCAAATCGTCCCTATTAAGTGTTGAAATCTTCCAAGGTTCTGTCCTGGGTTCTCTTCTATAAAATCTGACTTGATGATCTCATCAGATCTGATGAGTTAAATTTACTGAACATCTTACTGCAGGTGATTCCTAGATCTAGATATAAAACTCTAATTTCTCTCCTGAGTTCTATTCCTGTATCACCCTCTGCTTTTCAGACTTTTCTAGCTGGCTGTGTGGAGTGTTCAAATAGTAACTCTGTTGTGAGGGCTTACTGAACCCTTTTCAGGACTACTTAATTCTTTTAGCAACCACCTGATTCACCCAAATCTCGAAGAAGCTGTAACATGAGCAGCAGCCAGACTCCAGTAAAAATTGTCTTGGCAGATGAATTAAGCCAGGCTGAGGTTAACTGCCAGGCCTCAAATCTGTCCTTGAGTTAAAGAGATGTCCATCCAAAGGATGTGAAGACTTCCCTAGCAGAGTGGGTATATTAGAACAATTGGTTGCCACTGCCTTGAAGGTGACAGAAGTAGGTGCTGCAGAGTGCTTAGAGCTTGGTTAGACATTGAAGATGTCAAGGTCATCCTCTGCATTCTGGGACATTTCTGGCCATCTTTACTTGTCTTGCCATTGGACTTTGATAATTCTGGAAGTGGAAGTGAAGCTGACAACTGTGAACAACTCTGCCTTACTTAAATCCAATTCAAGTGCAAGCCACTACATACTGGAGATAGAAATTAAAAAAAAGAAAAGAAAAGAAAAGAAAAAGAAAAAAATATCAGTTCTTAAGGGGTTTATATTTTAATGCTGAGAACATTCCTACAGTGTATCCAGGGCATGTAGCAAGTAATTAATACATGTTTATTTCTTGCTACACAGCTATAGTTGAAAATCCCTGATGTGGTTCTTTTTCTTTTTTAAAAACATTTTAGGTTTTAAAAATTATTTTATTTTCCCACAGTTACATGTAAAAACAATTGGCAAAATACTTGTACGACTCTCAACACTCATGAACAAGTGTGGAGCTCACTATTCCAAGTGGACATTTAAATGGATTAAGTGGACCAGGATTTAGTCAGATTGTTAATTTGTAGTGAAGGGCTGTAGAAGTCTAGATTGACACTAAGTATTTTAGAGAGTTGTAGGAAGGTATGCATTTATGGTGAAGTCATTAGTAGTGTTAACTTGATGTAAAAGATCAGATGAATGCTTAGAAGGACTTAGAAATAACTGGCATTTATGTCACTTTTGCATTTGCAAAGTGCTTTACACAGTGTTTCATTTGAGACTCACACCAGCCTGGTAACATATCTTTATGCCCATTTTACTAATGAAGAAATACAGCCTAGAGTTGGTATGCCAAAGACCACATAGTTAATAAGTTTTAGAGACTGTATTTGAACTCAAATTTTTCCAACTCTAAGTTCAGTACTATATCATACTACCGTTATTCACCGACAAGAATTCCTGGAAGAGTTAAAGAAAGAGAAAAGTGGTAAAGGAAAAACTGGGAAAATAAATGAGATGATACAAGAATATTATTTTTTTAGGTTTTTTTCTCTTTTTTTTTTTTGCACAGCAATGGGGTTAAGTGGCTTGCCCAAGGCCACACAGCTAGGTAATTAGTGAGTGTCTGAGGCCAGATTTGAACTCAGGTACTCCTGACTCCAGTGCTATTGCTCTATCCACTGTGCCACCTAGCCTCCCCAATACAAGAAAATTATAAAAGATAATTAAAAACTTGATAAAAGGGGCACTTAAAAGTACTGAAAAAATGTAACCTTAAAAAACAAATTAACAAAATGGTAAAAGAAGCACAAAAATTCACTGAAGAAAAGTACTTATTAAGAAGAATAGGCCAAATAGAAAGAGAAGTATGAAAGCTCACTGAAAAAAAAATTCCTAAAAAATTAGAATAGGGCAAGAATTAACCTAATGACACTATGACACACCAAGAAACAATAAAACAAAGTCAAAATGATAAGCACCTATGATGTTTGTCCTTCATTCTCAAAGAAGACCATAAAACATCAATGAGGTGATACCATGTATTGTATTTGAGTGAAAGGGTGCTGTGCTAAGTCTCCAGTCTCATTTTCTCCTCCCTAGGAGAATATGAATCAGGATGACTGGAGATGATCCTGGATGAGTGGCAATCAGAGTTAAGTGAGTTGCTCAAAGTTGCACAGATAGTAAGTTTCCAATGTCTGAGGTTGTATTCAAACTCTCATTCTCCTGACTCCAAGGCCAGTGCTTTATTCACTGTGCTACCCAGCTGCCTATATGGCTTCAGGAAAATCACTTAACTTCTCTTGGTTTGTCTAATTATTTGTAAAATGAGGGGTTTAGCTGAATTGGCCTCAGTTTCCTTCTAGCTTTAAATATGATCCTATAATCTTATGAATTGTTTTTTTTTTTTGCAAGGCAAATGGGGTTAAGTGGCTTGCCCAAGGCCACACAGCTAAGTGATTATCAAGTATCTGAGACCGGATTTGAACCCAGGTACTCCTGACTCCAGGGCTGGTGCTTTATCCACTGTGCCACCTAGCCACCCCTCTGTCACCTAGCCGCCCCATGAATTGTTTATACTACTTTTGTTCTTCTTTGTAAGTCACATAACCTCCCTGGGCCTCAATTGCCTTGTATGTAAAAGCATATAATATTGTGTATTGATCCAAGTTCACCTATGTTTGTCTAAATCATTCTGTCCATTTTCTGTCATGGCACCACATGGAAACTGGTGCTTTAAAACTGTGTGATATGGTGAGAAGTATCTTTTTATAGAGGAAAGAATAATGAGCTATGGCTGAAAAATTCTAAGTTAAAGCTCTAGATTTTTTGTTTACCATCTGGATAACCTAGAGCAATTCACTTCAGTTTTCTGAGTCTCAGATTGCTCCTATATAAAATGGGACAATAATAACTGCTTTACTTATCATACCATGTTCTTTTGAGGATGATTCATTCAAAAAACATGGAAATCCTGCTAAGCGTGATGATTGAAAAAGAAAATATATCTAATAGTTGACATTTAAATAGCACTTTACAAAGTACTTTACATTCAGTATTTTATTTGATTGTCATAATAACTTGGTGAAGGAAATAATGTATACATTATTATTATTATCATTTTTATTTTGCAGATAGGTAAACTAAGATGAGAATGAATGAAAGAAAACAACCAATCAATCAACTGGTGCTAGGGGATTCTAATCTGAAACTTAAACTCTTAGAGTTGCCCACCTCTTGATTTGCAAGTTGTCACATAGCTTATAAATGTCAGAGATGGAATCTGAACCTAGGTGTCCCTAACTCTGAGTCTTGTGCTCTGTTCATCATGTCAGACTTCTAGAGGAAAATATAAATAAGATATTTTCCTAAATTTAAGGGGGATACGATACATGAATGAATGAATGAATGAAAAGGTGTTTACTAAGAGCTTAATATCTGTCAGGTATTATGCAAAGTGGTAGGTATATAACTACAAAATGAAATATGGTGACTGCCTTCAAGGAGATTAAATCTTTTTTATTTTTAAGTATTTTATTTATCCCCATTACATGTAGAAACAAGTTTTAACATTCATTTTTAAAACTTTGAGTTCCAAATTCTCTCCTTTTATCCTCCTACTATTCCACCTCATTGAGAAAGTAAGCCATAGGTTGAAAATGTGTAGTCATGCAAAACTTTTCCATAATAGTCATGTTGTGAAAGAAAACAAAGAAAAAGAAGCCAAAGAAAAATAAAGTAAAATAAAAGTATGAAGAAGCTTACATTCTAATACCCAAAGACATTATATGAATTCAATCAGGCAGGGTTATTATGGACTGGGAAGATACAAAGAAGATGAATATAGTGAAAAAACAATTGACTGAGATGTTCTTTCTTGGCTATAGTAGTCCTGAAAGGGAAGTGGATGTTTGGGAAATGGAGGATTGCCATGAAGATGGATGGAGGGCAGCAGAGCAGTAGGTCTGGGACTAGCTAGGGAAAAACCTCACCATTGTGCAGTGCAGGACCAGAAGTGAGAGGAAGGAATGTAGTGGTGGTGGAGGGTCATGTACATAAAATAACCACAGTGCAAAAATGATGGATGGTAAGTTAATGAGAAAGACGTGAGAAAGGGTGGTTAATAAAAGGTTTTTACTAAGGACGCAGTACTTGAGCTGGGTTTTAAAGAATTAAACAGGTCAGAATGGGGTTGGGAAGGAGTGGAAAGGATATTCCAGGTGTGGGAATCATAATTAATAAATAATAAATTATAAAGCATTTAAAGTTTTACAAAGCACTTTATATGTGTTATCTCATTGAATCCCCATGACAACCTTCTGAAGTAAATGTTTTGTCCATTTTTCAAAGAAGACCATGACATTAGGGAGGTGATGCCATGACAAGCACCTGAATTGGATTTTGAGTGGGGAGGTGCTGTGTTAAGTCACAACCTCCCTTTTTCCCTCCAGAGTCATTTGGGTCCAGTGGCCAGATATGAATCAGGACAACAGGAGATGACCCTGGATGTGGGGCAATTTTGCCTAAGATCGCACAGCTAGTAAGTGGCAAGTCTCTAAGGCCAGATTCTAATTCCCACCTTCCTGAATCCAAGACCAGTGCTCCTAACTGCACCACCTAACTGCCCTCTGAAGTATATATTAATATCACCCCCAGTTACAGAGGGGGATAGTTAGATTGCTCAGTGGATAGAACCAGGAAGACTTATCTTCCTGAGTTTAAATCTGACTTCAGACTGGCTGTGTGATCCTGGGCAAGTCACATAAATCTATTTGCCTCAGTTTCCTCATCTATAACATGAACTGGAGAAGGAAACAGCAAAATAATCCAATATCCTTGCCAGTAAAATCCCAAATGGGGTGCCAAAGAGTTAGAAACAAATGAAAATAATTGAACAACAATTACATTTGAGGAAACTGAAGTCAGTGACTTGCCTAGGGTCATACAGCCAGGAAATGGCTAAGGCAGATTTTGAATCCAAGCCTGAAACTATAAGCAACACTGCCTAGCTGCTTAGCCAGGAACACAGAGTGAAAATAAGGTTAGGGTAGGTGGGATGCTTGGAATGTGTTCTAGCAATTAACTATCTAATCTGGCTAGTATATGGCATGTGGAAGGTATTAGAGTGAGATAAGGCAAGAAAGGTTGGGTGATTTGTAGCTTTATCTGGCTTTCTTAGAAGACATCAGTCCATGAGTGACTGCTGCCCCACTTTCTCAAGAGGGATACTATGCCTTACCTCCAACTTCTGCAGGTCATTTTTGAGTTTTCATGAGAGAGAGAGAAAGAGAGAGGGAGTCAGGTTTCTGCAACTCAGAAAGCCAATTTATTCTGATTATTGGTGCTATAGTTGCCGTGCCCTGGGAACTTTCTGAATCTCAAAAACATTGTTCACACATCTCTAGCTGGCTATGGCATCTGATTCTAGTTATTTACCCTATGGTATGTGTTCAGAGTATGAAGACAGAGAGCAGGGGTTTTTCTAAGTTTCCTCCTATTCTGGGCATGTGTAAGTGCTGATAGATGGGCCATTTGAATACATGTGTGCCGAGGTCCATATTGCCTTCCTGGTTCAAGGCTTTTTATAAAGTCCCTGTCTTCTTCCTCATTTGTGTACTTTGTATAATTGTCTCCTTGTCTGCAATAGACAAAAGCCATCTTATGATGTAAGATGGAAATGTGGATTTGGTGGAATACTAATTTTAAAAATGAGTCATAAGGTGTGGCTTAGAGGGAACAGAAACAACATATGAGGAAAGGGTGGGAAAGAAGGGAAGGAGAGATGGAGAAAGAGAGACAGAGATTAAGATAGAGAAAAACAGAGACAGACAGAAAGAGAAAGAAACAGGTGGGGAGAGAGACAGAAGCAGAGAAGGGCACAGACAGAGCAACAGAGATAGACACAAAAACACAGAAAGAGAATGATAATTGGATAAAAACAGACACATCCAAAAAGGGAGAATGGACAAAGGACTAAATTCCAAGACAGAGAGTTTAAGCTTTCCTAAGAGTCAGGTAACAAAAAAGAATAATGAGAAAGGAAGAACAAGGAGGGTGGGGTTGGGTAGAGAAGGTGCACTGCAGAACGGATGGAACTTAAACCTAAGCTTAGTTTCCTCACCTGTACAAAAAATTAAAAGATTGGATGAGATGACTTCTAAGGTCCTTTTATACATAGACATAGGTCTATGTATCTCATTACTGATGATCCTGGAAGAGAGAAGATCAGTAGGTGCCAAATATGGAAATCATGTCAATGAACAACCAGTATAAGTGACTGCTGAAAAGCAGTTTCATTCTGAAGTTGCTGCAGTGGCTTAGGTTGAAATAACTTGGCATCCTCAGGGCCTGGGCCTAAGAGAACTAGCTGAAGTGGAGTTGAAACCAGGTGGAACAAAGCACAAGCAGATTTATGTGCTAAGCCAAGCCAAGCCGATTTGTTGACTAAGCTGAGCTCTCCTAATTTATCTATCTGAATATAGCTTCTACCTGTTTTCCTCCCACTGCATGCAGTTAGGTAGATTTTACACTCTAAAAAACTGATGGAGTATTATGATTTGGAAGGATATGGAAGGATACGGTATAACTTTAGGACTATAATCTCAAGGTCATAGTCTTATAAAAAAACAGGAACTCCTTAATTCTTTGGGAATGGGGTATGGTTTTGGAAGTAGCCAGGTTGTTTGATAATGTCCTTGACAGGTTGCTCACAGGACTTTATCTTCCTTTTGTATAAAGATCTCTTTTGTAATTGACCCACATGTGAAATTCAATGAGTTCTTGTTAGTAATCAAAGCATTAACCTCCAGGCCGCCTTTCTCTGAAATGCAAACAGGAAGGAGGAGCAATATGTGTTGCTTAAAGGAGATGTCAGGACTTCCATCTTCATCCTTCCATTCAAGGAAGTAATAACTTGACTTTGAGATGTTGCCAGGGGGAGGAGGTGGCTAGGTGGTGCAGTGGATAAAGGACTAGCCCTGGAGTCAGGAGTACCTGGGTTCAAATCCGATCTCAGACACTTAATAATTACCTAGCTGCGTGGCCTTGGGCAAGCCACTTAAACCCATTGCCTGGCAAAAACCTAAAAAAAAAAAAAAAGAAATGTTGCCAGGGTAAACATATAATCAAAGAGGAAGTTAACCTGCAATTTTCTGTTAGTGTTGGTATTGGTATGTATGTGTGTTTATATGTTCACACACGTGTGCATGTGTGCTCCAGAAAGGATGCAAGAGAATTTAAGATCTCTATTTTTAAGCTAATGAATTGCAGGGGAGTTAAAAAAAAATCCCAAATCCCACACATTTCTTTTCCTGGGACTGTGTTTTAAATTTGAGAAATGTCATGATTCTCATAAAAATTTGTTGATTATTTAGAGAGCAAAACTACATTTCTTTTAATTAGTGTTAGAAATTATCGCTAGTGTGGGATAGAGAGCTTTGGGGACATGGCCTTGGAAGGCAACTGAGATACCCTAGTTTAGAAAAACTCCCTTATCTGCCAGATCTCCACTCAGATAATGAACATAACCAGTGTTTTAAAGAGAATTTATTTAAGATTGGGTCTAAGGGGAGTGGAGGTGGGAGCATTGGACATTACCTCATCTCCTTCATTCTGTGATATAACCAACTGATCTTGTCTCTTGGACATTACTTCATCTCCTTCATTCTGTGATATAACCAACTGATCTTGTCTCTTGGAAAGAAGTCCTTTCTTACCTCAGTTTCTCTTCCTTTAAACTATAACTCAAGGGACAGCTAGGTGGCAAAGTAAATAGAGCACCAGCCTTGGAGTCAGGAAGACATGAGTTCAAATGCAGCCTCAGACACTTAATAATTACTGCAATTTCCCTATGTATAAGACACACATTGATTTTGGGGCCTGAAATTTGAAAAAAAAAAGGTATTATGTAAAGTTATTGAACTCAAATTTTATTCATTGTAAAATTCAAACAACTCCTCATCACTGTCAAAACTCCCCTCCATTAGCTTGTCCTCATTTGTGTTTGATGACAAATCACTGTCTTAAGGGAGGCTCTGACTGCTTTCCTGCCTGTACTCTGTTCTGTGGTTGACCACAAGCAGTCCTTGGGCAAGTCTGGTGCATGGACATGTGTTTAGTCCATTCCCTGTCATGAACCCAAAGCACCAATTGTGTTCTCCTTTGAAATCACTTCTTTTTATCAGCAATTCTTGCCTCCTGCTGAACTATCTTTGTGGACAGGAATTCCACTTATCCTTTGCTCTTCAAACCATCTCTTCAATTCCCTTTCTACATCAGATCATTTTGCTGAGCTGCCTCTCATGTCTCTCTGTCATGGCATTTTCAGGAGGGTTTCTTCTTCCTTAGGCAGTCTCAGATTGTTTTCTCAGTTGAAGGAGGATCAAACTGACATACAGAAGCACTATTTCCATTCACTTTTGCAAACTGGATCACTTTGAACTTGAATTCAGCACTGTTTAAAAATCTTTTCTGAGCCATTTCTGGGTAGAATGTGGCAAAATGTAGCTTAATATACCAGCAACAAATGAGAAATGATGAGTGCAAAGACAACAAGTGTGAAAAAGTAGGTGAAAAATGTTTACAATCATTGTATGAGACACTCCTAGTTTTTAGATCCCAGATTTTTCAAAAAAGGGCCCATCTTATATATGGGAAATATGGTATCTCATTGGGTGTCCCTGGGCAAGTCACTTAACCCCATTGCCTTGCAAAAAACAAACAACCCCCCCCCCCAAAACTCGAACTCAAGCACCATCTTCTGCATGAAGTCTTTTCTTACAGCCTCTACTGTCCTACCTTCAGGAGTGTGCATTATTCATTCTCTTTCTTCCCCAATAGTAAATTAATGGATTTAGGAATTTTTCTTATACAAGATTCATCATGATCACTTTGTCTTTTGAAAAAAAAAATGAAGCTTTGAATTTCAATTATTTTTATCCTGACAGAACACCTAGGTGATGCAGTGGACAGAATACTGGACTTGGAATTTGTAAGACTTGAGTTAAAATCTAGTCACATAGTCCAGTTGTGTGACCTTGGGCAAGTCATTTAACCCCCTGTTCTCTGGAGTCTCATTTTTCTTATCTGTGAAATGGAGATAATACCTACCTGCCAGGATTTTGGTGAGGATCAAATGAGATAATATTTGTAAAATACTTATCATCATTCCTAGCACATGGTAGATGCTATATAAATATTAGCTGTTAGAGCAGCTGAATGGTTTTGGAAGAGTCTCACCAAGGTTGAGCCAACTTGAACAGGCTTACAGAGATTATTGTTAAATTTTCAATATGAACATTTACACCTTTGAAACTGGCAAATGCTACAATGGAGGGCTTGATTTGGTTCTGTTAATTGCCTAGATTTAAGAAATTGTTAATAATGCAAATTAAGCTAAACAGTGTGTTGCCTATACATTTTTTGAAAGATAATTGTTAATATTTGTCAGCATACTCCTACCTTCCTTATAAACATCTTATATTTAACTACTTTGGAAATATCTGTATTTATTCACTCTATGTTTATACTGCATATATTTTTACATATATGATGTGTCATCTCACCTATTAAAATGTAAGTTTAATGTGAGAAGGAATTCTTTGTATTCTTAAAATCTAATATAATGTGCTTTATTAAATACTTATTGGTTCATTGAGAATCAAAGTTAGCAAAAAAATCTAGAATGGACATTATTTTTAAAAATTCATACAATGCAATAAAGATTTCATATACATTTTTTAAAAAGGCAGCCAGGTGGCACAGTGAATAGAGCACTGGATTTGGAATCAAGATGACTCATCTTCAAGAGTTCAAATTTGACCTCAGAAACTTAGTAGCTGTGTGAACCTGGGGAAGTCACTTAACCCTGTTTGCCTTAGTTTCCTCATTTGTGAAATGAATTGGAGGAAATGGTAAATGATTACTTCCAAATCCAGTCTATCTGCCAAGAAAATTCCAAATGGAATCATGAAGAGTTGGGCATGATTGATCAACAACAAAATACCAAATATACTTATAATAAATTTTTGTAATACTTATAATTTTTGTAATATAAAAGAACTGGAGGCAAGAAGATATGTATTTGAAGGGGAATGCTAAAAATTTTGGGGAGTCCTCACAAAATGGAATATTACTAAACTGTGAGAAAAGATTAATATGGTGAATACAGAGAAGCAAGGAAAGATCTGTGTGAACTGAAGCAAAGTGAACAAGGCAGCAATAGGAAAGCAAGCACAATGACTATAACAATGGAAAGGCAGAATATTGCAAAAGCAAAATATTTGAAGATGAAATCTATAAAATTGTAACAACCAGTCTAACCCCCCCCCCCAAATAGAAGAAACAACCCCCCCCATAGACCACTGGTATGGAACACCACAGATAATGTCCTAGTTTTGTAATATTTTGGTTAATTTTACTGAGCTATTTGTTGTTGTTTTTTGTTATAAGAGAAAGAAGAGGTAAAGGAAAAATATGTAAATAAAAATTTATTTTAAAAATGTAGTTTGGTCAAAAATAATTTAATTTGATGGGGAAATTCCAGTTCATTCATAGACTTACATTTTGCTTTACTAAATCACAGAATCAAGCATGCTAAGGGAGAAAGGTATAGCCATTATTAAGCAACTACTACGTCCCAGGCTCTGCATTAAGGGCTTCACAAGAATTGTCTAGTTTTATCTTCAAAGCAATTCTGTGAGGGAATTGCAATTATTATACTCATCTTACAGTTGAATAAAGTGACATAGGCAGTAGTTAAGTGACTTGCCCAGTGTCACACAGTTGGTAAGTGTCTGAAGCCAGATTTTAACTCCAGACTTCTTGAGTCCAGGGCACTTTACTGCTAAAACTAGAAAAAACTAAGGAGAGTATTTAGTTTAAATTTCTCATTCTATTGATGAGGAAGGTGAAGTTATTTGCCCTCACTCACACAACCAACTTTTATCATAAATGTCTCCCATATTCTACCGTTCTGCATTATGTTGATTTATTCAATATTGAGACTAAATCACAAATCATTGATTTTGGCTTATATTGCTATCTAGGACTAGGGTTTGCCTTGGGAACATCAAAATATAACTTATGCCCAAGTCTCTATAGAAAAGTCAAAGGGCCTCTCAAGTCCCATGCAAGCACTAAGGCTAATAATACCTTAAATATAAGAAAGGCTTTATTTCATCCTAATTGGTTATGTGGGCTGAGGAAGAGTTATAAACTGAGAATTATTCTAAAGTTGTCAACCTTGGTGACTAAAACATAGTGAAACCATGGAATTGGTATAATAGAAGAAGGGAGGTCTGGGGAGAAAGAAAATGTATTTATTTTAATCTATAAATTTGAGATGCCTTTGGGATATAGAGTTCAAAATGTTTATGCTGAAGTTGGTGATACACTCAATGAAATTTGTCTTTGCCATTCTAGACTTCCCATTCCTGTGTCCTTTCATCTCATTTTCAATGTCCTCTCCACTCATACAAATCAACCCCATATACCCTAAGATGTTATAGATTCATAGTGTGATCTTTCCAAAGGGATATTTACACTTAATATAACTGGAAAGAGAAGGCTTAATTCAAAGGAAAAAAATGTGGAAGAATATTGTATGTCAGGAATGCTGATTTCTAATCTTGATTTTGCTATTAAACTTCCCTCACATTTCTTAAGCTCTCTGGGTCTCAGTTTTATCATCTATAAAATGTGTATAATATTCATGCCTATGGTTGTTGTATGTAAGTAGATTGTGTGAATCTTTTTTTTTATTTAAGGAAATGGGGTTAAGTGACTTGCCCAAGGTCACACAGCTAGGCAATTATTAAGCATCTGAGGCTGAATTTGAACTCAGGTCCTCCTGACTGCAGGGCAGGGGCTCTATCTACTGCACCATCTAACTGCCCCAGATTATGTGAATCTTATCATTCTATATAAATGTGAGTTGTTATTATGACTAAAAAGCTTTTCCTGGCAAGTCAAGACAGGATCCTATTTTCTTTGTCAAGTGAGAAAGTCAGATTGATGCTCTCTGAGGTTCTCTTCAAAAGCTAATGGTCTATGATTTCAAGGAATAATTAGTAATGATACAACTTGAGTATCAATGATGGTCCAGTGAGGGACATATTCTTGGATACAGAGGCTTAGAGAACCTTATAATAGTCTTTAAATTTTTCTAACATAATCTATCACTTTTTACAGTTATGTATCTATCCAACTACAGGAACAAGTATCAAAAAAAAAAAGTACTGAATTTGGAATTAGAATCCCTAGATTGAATTCTGGATTTCTATTTATTAAGAAATGATGATGTAATAGCTGATCCTTGAAAGATAATCTTCCATTGGAGATGGATAGGAGCTAACCAACCTTCTCTAGTGATCTGAAACAGGCCGTAGGCTTCAGAGGGGGACTGAAACTGATTTTAAGCCTGAAGTTCAGAATTAGACTATATTTGAGTAGGAAATCTCAGATGGCCTAAGATGCATGAAACTTTTGGATCCATCTCCAATGGGGATTTGGATCATTAAAGATCTGACAAGCTATGATCAATTTCCATGAGAAATTTGGCTCAGAGTAATAATAAATTGTACCTGGCAGCTTCCCTTACAGAGAGACACATGCCAAGTGAATTATTAAATGCTAATCAGGAAGGAGGCTTGGAGGGAAAATGAAGACAACTCCTTCCTACACAAGGCAGATGCAAGGAGGTGTGGTGAACTCCTGGGAAATCAGACCCAATTTCTGATGCATCTTGGGAAAAAGGCTTCAATATTCTCCCTCTCTCTTTTGAGAATAGAAACTTCCTCATTCCAGAGACTACTGGAGAGAAATGAACTGGATCCAGGGGGAGGAAGAAGGGGAAAGAGAGCATTGAGTGATTGTTTACCTGTCTATTTGAATCTTTTATTCCAGCTCTCTATTAAAAACTTTTTCTGAACTTTTTGGTGGTACCACAGTAGTCATTTATGAAATGCCAATTGAGCTTATTCTCTTGAAGAGGAAATGTATGCAGGAGCTGTCTCGATTAGTCACTAGTGCTTCGTGAATTGATGGTGGCCTCATCAGTCATTCAGTCTAAGTTCATCAAGTCAACACCAACCCTTACTGGAGCTGAATATTATTATCTCTCGTGTGTGTTGTGTGTGTGTGTGTGTGTGTGTGTGTGTGTGTGTGTGTGTATGTGTGCTTACCGATTGTCCTTCAGTCTGGCCTTTTCATGATGCAGAAAGTTTCCATCAGTAAGAATTTTTATTTTACTCAGGGTGTTTGAGAGTATAGCTAGTCCAGGCTTTCAGAAGAATTCCTTAAAATCATCCCTACCTTTAAGCATGGAATAGTTTATGTGGAATTATTTAGGGAGACCTAGAAAAGTATCCTTGCTCCAAAATATCTCCCAGATATTTTACTGATATTACTGAACTGTCACTTTGGGATAAGCTATTGTACTCTGTTCAAGATTCAAGTGGCCTTGGGAGGGGTAACTATTTCTGTCATAACCAAAATGGAAAGAGCATGGTCAGTCAGTTACTGTACTAAGTGCTAGGCATACAAAGAGAGGCAGGAGCTAGCTTTGTACAGGATAGCATCAGGAAGATCTGAGTTTAAATTCAGCCTCAGAAACTTACAAGTTTTGAGTCTGTGGGCAAATCACTTAACCTCTGTCTCAATATCCTCAATTATAAAATGGGGATAATAATAGCAACTCTATCCTAGGGTTGCTTTGACAATCAAATGACAATATCTAGCATGATGCTGGTATATATTAAAGGTCATATAAATACTAGCTATTATATCAAAGACAGAATTTGAAACTAATTGCTTTGATTTCAGAGTCAATATGCTTCCTACCATACTTGAATTACCTGTCCTCTGGAAAAAATATTGGTTTTTTTACATTGGAACTTTTTTTTCATATTTTGATAATTATATTCCCCTAGATTTGGTCTCTTTTTTAATCCTGTGATGGATTTTATTTTGTGCATAGGGATTTAAGCATATTTTGAGAAGCGGTATAGAGCTTTGCCAACATAAAAAGTTGCAGAACTTCTGAGCTAACCCCTGAGGTCCCTTCTAGTTTTGACACTTGATGATTTTGTAATCCTACTGACTTGGGGAGAGGCTGGTGAGGGAGGTCTAGAATCTTAACTATTGTCTGAGGAAGGAAAGCTTTGGTGAAAAATATTAGGTAGTCAGGGGTCATTATCAAGTAATTGAAAGGTGAGGTTTGGATACCAAAGATAAATTTTGTGTAATTCACAAATTTTTTTCCAGGGTTGGTTCTGTACCATCCTGACTACTTTAATAAAGGGAATCCTAGTTTAGTTCTCAATAAGGGAATTAGTACCAGTGCTTATCCAAGAGAAACATTTGGGGAAAATGCCTACAAAAAATTGGACCAGAATTCAGCAGTTGCTTCTCAGGCCCCAGGCAACTGATTTTGGCAGATTCCTGGTACCTCAATAATTTCCTAGTTGTGGTTTCCTCAGTCTGGCTCTATCATCAACAGATGCTCGAATAGGGAACAACATGCTCACGATGAACAAGGGTGAGGGATTCAAATTAATTTTTTCTGTGACCTGAGGCAAGGTTGAAATTGGGTCTGCTGAGAAGGAAAAAAGAGAAGCCATTAAGAGACAGCGAGGCTCTATCTTTCCCTCCCTCTCTTCTTCTTTCTGGCAGTACTCCAATAATTTAATTTGGGTTCCACTTCTTCCAAAGAGTGTGAGATTCTGATTTTACCTTTGTAGGTCATCTCAGTTCATTTGGTGGGCTACGACTGCCTGTTCTAGGCTCAGAGTGGTCAGAGGAAATTTCTAAGCCAGAAGCAACTTCTGAGAATAGCAGACAACTGTTCCATGTTCTGTGTGGTCTCCCTGGATAGGTTTTACTCACCTTGCAGATAGAAGATCCTGGAGATAACTGATTACCAGTAGAGTAAACAAAAAGTTTACACTGAAAACCCAAGAAGGATAGTATGTATCCCTCCATACTTCCTTTTACTTACCAATTATGTGGCAAAAAGTTAGCTCAGTCTTTCCAGACTTCAGAAGGAAATCTTTCTTCATCCTCCTACACATTTCTTTGTTGAATTATGATGCCTTTAGGAAGGGTAGATTGAGAGTCAGCAGTAGCCCATGTTGTGCCCCAGAAATGTCTTTTCTTGCCCTTAAATTGTTTCCTCACTTGCTATGAAATTCTATCATTGAATGAGTCATCCATTTGAGTTAAGCATTTCTCCCTCTCTTCAAAACTCTTGCAAATACCACCCTCCCTATACTCTGCATTGAAAAAAATTATCATGCTATTATATTAGGAACCAATTATTAAATTAGGATCCAGAGTTTTTTCCTTTTAAAATTAGTTTCTGAAGGGTTTGACTAATTGATGAAATTTTTCCTAGGTTTCAAGGAACACATCATTCTTGGGTGGGACCCTATTCAAGTAGAACATCTACTTTTTTTTTTTGAACATCTACTTTGATATAGAGTATCAAGAGAATCCAGTCTGAGAGAGCCCTTGCCCTTCCTGTTATTGTTTTCCTCTCTCATGCTCAGAATGCACTCTGGCCTCACCTGTCTTTTAAAATCCCAAGATTATTTTAAGACTCCACTCTTGCACTCTTATATATGAGTTTGGGGGTGACCCAGTTTATGAAGGAGAAAACCAGTCAGAGAGCTCTGGATGGAAATGAATTTCCCTGCCCAGATTGCTAGAGGTTGCTGAATCTCATCATTCCACATTCTTAGAAGGAGGAGCTAAAAACTGTTAGCCCACCTACTCATTATATGTCCACCAATCACAGTTCATTTTTACTTGTCAAGAGAATTCCCTCTCTGAAAGGTTATTTAAAACTTCTTTCAGGGTCTCCACTGGGGTGGGGGGGGGTGTCTTTGGTTGCTGAGAGAAACTTTTCACCATCAATTCATTGATTGTCAACTAGTCTAATTAAAAAATTGATTATTAATTACCCAGAAACTCTTGCTCTCAGGTTTTCATTTGTCATACCACCCAGAGATAGTAAATTAAATATTGAACTGAACTCTCAGGTATACTCTTGAGGTGATGGGGCAGTCTCAGACTGTTCAGCCATTAGGAATGTGGTCACTAAGTGTTTCTAAATGAACTTATCATCAGAGACAGTACTCTTAGTGGAAAACTGGAATCCCCTAGCCAGTGGGCAAGTATTAAGCACCACCTTAGAACACAGGGCTGCCCTCATGCTTAGAGTACACTCTGGCCTCACCTGTCTCTTAAAATCCCTAGATTATTTTAAGACTCAACTCTAGTACTATCTTATACATGGAATCTTTCCTGATCCCTTCATCTGCTAGTGCCTCCCTCACAAAAAATTACCTTGAATTAATTTTGCATATACCTATTTATGAACATGTAATTTCCTCCAATAGAATACAAGTTGTTCGAGAAGCTTTTGTCTTGGTATTCCCAGTGCCTGATACAGGGTAGGTTAAGTTAATAAAACTTTTTCATTAATCGATGTATAAAAGAAGGAACATACAAAGATAACATGCTCTTTCTAGCAGTCAAGAGAAAAGATATAGTATAAATTTCATCCATTTCAGAGAAATTTTCTTTGGGAATCCACAATGTAACTGTGCCCTTCCCAAGCCCTGGAAGCTTAACCCTGCTCTTCAAATATTTAAGCTATCTAAAGACATTAGTGTCTTTGGCCAATATAGTACTGACACTTCAGTGGCATTGCTTTTCAGATGGTGACATAATTTTATGAGCTCCATTTTGCTTCTTTTTTGCAACCAATTGATAAACCCAGCTTGCCCACTGACCTTGCTGACTATATCTCTGTTATTCATTTGTTTTCTTATCTATAAGATAAAGACCTTTAATTAGATGACCTCTGAGCTCTCTTCCAGTTCTAAAATACTATGACTCAATGGTCATTTGGTCATATTTCCCATTCTTTTCCCATTGATCCTTATCCCTCTCTCCACTCCACTAATGCCCTTTGTCTACCCCCACTATTTCCCCTGCATTGTTTCATGATTCAGAATTGAACACCACTAGAGGTGAGACCTTATCCTCATTTGTCTGCCTTCAACAGCACTTGTCCTATTGCTCTTTCTGTTAGTTTTTCTCTGCTTCTCAGTTTCTGCTCTGCCTCGGATCTAGATTTCATGAATGACTCTTGATGAACTGCAGAATCATAGGATCATAGATTTAGAAATGAAAAAGACCTTAAATACCATCTCTTTATTTTACAAATGAGGAAATAGCAACCAGAGATTAAATGACTTATCCTGGGTCATACAGTTAGCAAATAGTAGAACTTTGATTCAGATCCAAAGTTCTTGCACCAGAGGTAGCACTCTCTCTAGAGACAGTTAGGTGATGCAGTGGATATACTGCTGGACTTGGAGTTAGTAAGTCCTCAGTTCAAATCCAGCATCAAATACTTACTAGCAATGTGACCGTGGGCAAGTCATTCTTTGTACCTAAGTTTCCTCCTCTGTAAAAATAAAGATAATAATAATAATAGCACCACCTCCCAGGGTTGTTGTGAGGATAAATGAGATAATATATGTAAAAATGCTTTGAAAACCTGAAAGCTCTCTATAAATGTTATTGCTGTTGCTTTTTCTGCTATTGAACTTATTAATCAGGAGGTATGGGAGCCGACCTTCTCACTTGAGATGATAACTAATGCCATTTATGAACTGATCTAGTGGAACCACGATCATGTCAGGACACAGAGTTGTGTTTTAGATATGTTCTAAGGTTTTTGGGTTTTTTTTGCCTTGATAAAAAATGGTTGAACCTTTTTATTGATAGTGTCTGTATCTATTTCACCTTTGTTGACTTATTCAGATATCTATTGACAAGATCATAAGATCATGGGACTAGAACTAGAAGGACCCTTAAAGATCATCTAGTCTAAACCTCTAATTAAAACACTGATATCTTTTGTTTCTATAACAATCATTTCCTTGTATAGTATGCCAACCAAGTCATCACTTCTGAAAAACATCAATGAAGTAAAACTAAGCAGAGAGTGCATACAACTTGCTATTCGAAATGAAGTATTTTGACACCTCCTCTGGAGGCACACTACTGTTACTCAATCCTTGGCTTCATTTTTATGTTCCTTTCCTTTTCATTATTGGCATCATTGCATAGTTTATTCTCCTTTTCACTCTGTGTTAGTGGATACAAATCTTTCCATGTTTCTCTGATTTCCTAATATTCATTGTATTGTATGACACAATAATATTCCATTACATTCATGAATTATAATTTATTTATGTATATCAATCAATAGGAATCCACTTTTTGCCTCTTTTCTTATCACAGAACATTTTGGTATAAATGAAATCTTTTTATCTTTGACCTCCTTTGGAAAAACATTCCCTGTAAAGGAGTATATGTCCTTATTTTAATAGTTAAGAAAATTCCCATTAAGAGGAAGATTGACTTTATTTATTTATTTATGTATGTATGTATGTATGTATGTTTTTGCAAGGCAAATGGGGTTAAGTGGCTTGCCCAAGGCCACACAGCTAGGTAATTACTAAGTGTCTGAGACCAGATTTGAACCTAGGTACTCCTGACTCCAGGGCCTGTGCTTTATTCACTGCACCACCTAGCCACCCCTGAAGATTGACTTTAATGTGATCACATTGTTAAGAAGTAACAGAACCATCTTCAATATTTGAGTGATCCTACTTTGTAAACTTGTATATTTCATTCACAAATGTATTTCCTTCTCCTTTAAATGGATTTGCTTTGGATCTGAAAACAAAAGAAACAAACCACACTAGGATCTCTTGTTATTTAGAGCTTGTGTCTGGTAGGCACAGGTGGGATTTCCTCTTTTCTGATCCTTCCCCGAGGAAAATTTGCTTAATGCTAAATATGTATCTCTTATACAGGTTAACTTTAAAATAAGTCATTATCATGACAATAGGGACAGAAGGAAGGATGGTCTATGAAATCATGGTGGCAGGATAAAAAACATCATTAAAAATCAAAAATGGCTAGACTGACCTTGAATATCTTAGACTAGAATTGTCTGACCCAACTCATTTGGTTAGATTTCCCAGATGAGAAAACAGAATCAGAGAGGGGAAGTTGTTTGCCCAAGATCACACAGCAAGTTGGTTATCTGTTTCTACTAAGTATGAGAAATTTATACCATGATGAAACTCATTAAGAAGTCTGCCACAGAGTAATGTGAATAAATTTCATCTTTCTCTGTTGACTGTTTTGGTAAGGTGGCAGTCCCTAGTTTGGAGGTGACTGGTGTCAGGGGCCAAAAGGAAAACATTTTCCTTTATAATTTAAGTAAGCAGCAGAAACAGCCTGGGAACAAGCAACCCACAAACAAACTCTCAGAGGATATTTTGGACTTAATCCCAAGAACTGAAGCTGGTCTGTATGATAAATAAGATAAAGTTGGTGAGCTTCTAAGGTTGAGTGATCATACAACTATTGGATTTGAAATATTCATGAGGTTACAGTAGGTAGAGGGAGCAGCAGCAGAAACATTATGCTTTGAAAAGGCAGAATTCAAGGGAATGAAGAATGAATCAGGGGAAATTGATGGGGGGGGAGGTAGAAGGGGGATGAGGAAAGGGAGGAGAGTGACAATTATTGCTCGGAAAGTGCAATATGGAAAAAACCAAGGAAATATTTTAGACCAGGATGCAATCTGTATTCTTCACCATATATTTAAAATGTCAAACATATCATATATCATCTGAAACTAACATTTGGCAGAGAAATAGATGACAGCAGCAAGGATTAAAAATTGGGAAAGGTGTGGGCGGATGGGGAATGGGCCTTGGATATTGAAGAAAGATCAGTAAATTGAAAGCTTAGGTAAATTATGGATCAAATTCTTATCTCTCTTCAGGGGTATACTGAGTCAAGGGGTACTATATCGCAACTGTAAGCTCACTTAGTGGGCAATCTGAGTAGCCGGGATCTAATTTGGTCTCTTCCATTAACTAGCTGGTTACTTGTAAGTAATTTCCCTTTCAGGACCTCAGTTTTCTCCTCTTTAAAATCAAAACTGTCACCCAGCTCACAGGGTTATTATGAGGAAAATGCTGAATAATAATGAGTCATTGCTATTATCATTATCAAGTTTAAACACTTCATTTGATGGATAAAGAGACTGATGTCAGTAGAAGAGAACTGACTTGCGCAAAGTTATACAATTAGTTACTAACAGACCCAGGACTAGAATCCATGTCTTCTGACTCCCAACTTAATGATGTGTCTACTATATCAAAGTTCTTTGTTCCCCACTCCTTCCCTCTTTTCCTCCCTCCCTCCCTTCCTTCATTTATTCTTTTTTCTTTTTTTTATTCCTTCTTTTTTTTCCTAACAAACTTTCTTTAATCTAACCAGAAACCCAACCTCTGTCTGAATTAGTGGAGCTTGGATCAGTGAAGTTTTATGGTAAATAGCATTTTCTTGGTTTAATTTTGTTGCATCTGATATTTAGAGTCCTTAGTCTAGAGAAGATAGCTAATACTCAGAATCAATATTCAATGGCTATACAATAATTAAACCTAATTGTGATTACTTACTTCTCCAAAGTCCCTTCAACATTTGCTACCCCTTAGATTAACTATAGCAATAACCTTTGACTGGGCTCATCCTTATTTTTACTGATACTTTTTTGTTTTTACATCATCTTCAATTCCAAATATATGCCTCTTCCCTTCCCTATCCTAGTGAGTTGTGCATTGAAGCAAATAATTATTTTTTAAAAAAGAAAAAAGATACTTCAGCAAAATCAACAAAGACATCATGTCTGATAGCATATATAGCACTGCACATCCATATTTCCTTACTTCTGCACAGAAGGAAGAGAAATACATTTTTTTCAATTCATCTGTAGGGTCAAACTTGATTACCTTGATTTCCCATGAGTGATAGCTTGAAAGTGTACACCAAAAAGACTTATTTTCCTTCCTTTTTCTAAAGATTGCTGTGCACATTATTATGAAATGAGATGTTATTCAGTTCCAGGGTAAATCCCTATCTGAGACATCATAGTACCAACTTCCCAGCTCTCCAACATGCTCTTGCATTTTAAAGAAAAATAGAACCCAACCTCCTACTTCATGAGGAAACTCCTTATCTCTGACTAGTGGTCATGTAGTTTTTGTTTGAACAATTTTAGTGATGAGCACTTACTCACTTTTTTTTTTCATTTTCTAACATTTTGTTTTCCAATTATATACAATAGTAATATGTACCCATCATTTTTTGCAAGGCTCTGAATTCTACAATTTCCCCCCTCCTCCCTTCTCTCTCCCTTCCCAGAAAGCTGTCTGACAGTCTCTACATCGTTTCCATGCTATACATTGATGTAAATTGAATGTTATAAGAGTAAACATAAGAATAAGCATAACCCCCCCAAGAAGATGGAAAACCTCAAGAATAGAGAGAGAGAGAGAAAAAATATATACTTTAGTCTGTGTTCAGATTTCAATGGCTCTGTCTCTGAGATGAGTTGCTTTCTTTATCCACCAGAGTCCACCAGAGAAGTTGCTTAAATAGTTTTCCCTCAGTTGCTATTACCAGCTGTACCTCCACTCAATTTCTCCCCACTCTCATTTATTCTATTCTTTCTCTCCTTTCATCCTGGCCCTGTCCAAAAGTGTATTGCATCTGAGTACTCTCTCCCTTGATCTTCCCTCTCTTCTATAACCTATTGCCCCCTTCCCTCCCTGCATTTCCCCTCATCTCATCCTTTCCTCCCATCCTTCTCCAGGGCAAGACAGATTTCCTCACCCTATTAAGTGTATATGTCATTTCCTCCCTGAGCCATTTCTGATGATAATGAAGGCTCATTCATTCCCCCTTGCCTTCCCCGCTCCCCTCCATTGAAAAAGCTTTTTCTTGACTCTTATATGAAATTATTCAGCTTCTTCTTCATCTCCTTTTCCTTCCTCCCAGTACTTCCCCCATCATCCATTGGTTCCATCCTTTTACCACATCATACCATTATATTCCACTCCTATGCCCTGTCTATATATATATATATATATATATATATATATATATATATATATATATATGTACTCCTTCTAACAGCTCTTATAAATGAAAGTTCATACGAGTTATTAATATATTCTTCCCATGCAGGAATACAAACAGTTCAACATCATCAAGTTCCTCATAGTCCCTCTCTTCCACTCCCTCTATGGTTTATCAGCATCCTGTACTTGAAGACCAAACTTTTTGTTTAGCTCTGGTCATCTAGATAGGAAAGTTTTAAAGTCCTCTATTTCATTGAAAATCCATCTTTTCCCCTAAAAGAGGATGTTGATTCTTGGTTGTAAACCAAGATCTTTTGCCTTCAGGAATATCATATTTCAATCCCTAAGAGCCCTTAATGTAGATGCTGTCAGATCCTGTATAATCCTGACTATGGAAACTCCGTAGTTGAATTGTTTGTTTCTGGAAGGTTGTAGAATTTTCTCTTTGATTTGGGAGTTTTGGAATTTGGCTATAATATTCCTGGAAGTTTTTCTTTTGGGATCCCTTTCAGGGGGTGACCAGTGAATTCTCTAGATTTCTATTTTACCCTTGGCTTCTAGGATCTCAGGGCAATTTTGCTGTATTATTTCTTGAAAAATGAAGTCTAGGCTCTTCTCCTGGTCATGGCTTTCAGATAGTCCAATAATTTTTAAATTATTTCTTCTGAATCTCTTTTTGAGGTCAGTTGTTTTTCCAATGAGAGATTTCACATTTTCTTCTAATTTTTGGCTTTTTTTTTTTGGCAGAGTTTTATTTCTTTCTGCTTTCTTGCAAAGTCATCAGCTTCCTTTAGTTCCATTTTGCATTTGAAGGAGTTATTTTCTTCAGAGAGCTTTTTTATCTCTTTTTTCCAGCTGGCCAATTCTGCATTTTAAGGCATTCTTCTCCTCATTTGCCTTTTGTTTTGTTTTTTCCATTAGGTCTAAACTGGTTTTTAACATATTATTTTCTTCAGTATTTTTTGTATATCTTTCACCAAGTTTTTGATTTGGTTTTCATGATTTTTCTGCATTGCTCTTATTTCTCCTCCCAATTTTTCCTCCACCTCCCTTAATTACTTTTCAAAGTCTTTTTTTGAGCTCATCTATAGTCTGAGCCCATTTTCTATTTCTCTTGGAGGTTTTGGATAGGGAAGCTTTGATTTTGTCATCATCAGAGTATGTGTTTTGATCTTCCATGGGACTAAAGTAATTCTCTAAAGTCAGATTCTTCTTTTTCTTTGTTTACTTGTTTACCCATTTCCTCAGCCCAAGGCTAATTTACAACACTTCCAAGACTTTTTTGGGATACCCCACTGGGACCTTTATTCCTCTCAGGTCTTATGCTCTCTAGCCTGTGCTTTGATATGTAGATGACCACAGCACTGCTCTCTGCCCTGGGGCTATAAGGAGGGATCCAGCTATCTTAGTATGGAAGCTCAAACTGCAATAAGTGAGTGTAGGTGAACAGCAGGGTCCTATCCCAGGGAGAGCAAAGAAATCTCTGCAGACTTCCCTTACTGTCTCTGGGCGTGCAGGCTGCTCTCTCCTGATGCTGCAGCTGTGCTCCTCACTCAGCACTCACCCAGGTGCAGCAGAGTTCTCCCCCTGCCCCTTCAAGCTATTGCCGGTGATTTCTGGGCTGCGCTGGGCTGGGCTAGGCTTCGCTATGGCTTTTTTCCCAACCCCCAGTCCTGGTGAAGCACACCTTTACCTCGGAAGTACTACGTTATCTTGGACTGGGAAAATGTGTCACTCAGTCTTTCTGTGGGTTCTGCTAAATTTTGGCTAGAGCCGCACTTTGTTTTTTTTGGGTTTAGGGGGTTGAAGTTCTCAGGAATGCTGCCTTCAGGCTGCCATCTTGGCTCCTCCCCCACTTACTCACTTCTTAAGGCATTCCATTCTATCTTTGGACAAAGTGACTCTTAGAAAGCTCTCCTTATATTGAATTAAAATGTTTCTTCCTGAAACTACTACCCATTCTTCTTGTTCTTTGGAGTAGTAGCAAAAACAACAAAACTGAATTCCTCTTCTATATGACAGCCTTTCAGATATTTGAAGATAGTCATTCTATAAACCTACCCTCCAACAATCTTCCCTTTTCCAAACTTCACAACCCCAATCCCTCAACCATTTTTCATATGACGTGATTTCCAGACCTCTATTCTCTGACCACTCTCTTGAATTTACTCCTGTTTGTAGTATTCAAGACTGATGGATACAGAGCATACAATGGACTATTTCTTTCTTTTTCCCTATTTAGATTTTACTTTCATCAATACAGATTATGTCCACACTATCCTTTAAAAACAGTTTATCATATTGTTGGTTCATATTAAGCTTGTGGTTAATAAAACTTATGTCCCTTTTTTTAAAAAAAAAATGAAAACTTCTGGGGCAGCTAGATGGCACAGTGGATAGAGCACCGGCCTTGGAGTCAGGAGGACCTGAGTTCAAATGTGACCTCAGACACTTAATAATTGCCTATCCGTGTGACTTTGGGCAAATCACTTAACTTCATTGTCTTAAATAAAAAAAAAATAAAAACTTCTGTTAACATAAGTCTCCCAAATTCTGTATTTGTATTATTGTTTTTTCAAACTAAAATGTAAGACTTTATATTTATCCCACTTAAATTTAAGTTTGAAAATAACTAATTGTATTAGTGTGATTGAGAATTAATACAGTATGGTGGATAGATTACTGTACTTGAAGTAGGGAATACTTAGGTTCTAATCTTATTTTAAATACTTAGCTGTTTGACTCCAGGCAAATCATTGAACTATCTGTATGAAGAGTTTGGATTCAATGGCTTCTTAGAAGACATTCTGAGATACCTACCAACTGTAACCTACTTACTTGTGATCCAGTGTGATTTCTGTTTGGCAAATACTGTATTTTTGTTTTATTTTAATTATGACTTAGGAGAAGAACTAAAGTACTCCTGTCCTCTGCTTTGGTTTTTCAATTTTATTTTTATTTTTCATTTAATAATAGCTTGTATTTATGTGGTACTTTAAGATTTGTAAAACACTTAAGAAATATTAGTTTATTTGAGATAAGTGTTTTTATTGTCTTCATATTTTAGATGAAGAAATGAGATAAACTGAGGTAAAATGATTTGCCCAGAGTCACATAGGTAGTAAGAATATGAATTGAATATGAATTTAGGTCTTTCTCAGGTCCAAAGTTCTATTCAATATATCACTCACCTAACTGCCTCAAAAGACCAAAAAGAGACTTGTCTATGAAATTTTGGATCTTTATTTTTGTACAATTTGTTTTTCTTTTTCAGTATATTATAAACTCAATTTCTACCTTTCAAAGCTATCCTTGTTCTCATTCTGGGTCTTCCTTATGTTCTTTTCTCTGCATTTATAAAAAGCAAAAACAAAGCAAACAAGAAGTAAAAATATCCATGTTTCAATGGCCCCCTTTTTTGTCTTTTTCAATTTCTCATCTCCTTAATTTTCTAGAACTGTATTTTGCCTTTTTTTGGTCAAGTTTTCTTTGACTGTCTCTATCTCTAGGAAGTGATATATGAAATCTGCATGGCTAGAGTTTCATAAATGTGGGACAAATTGAGGTAGAGAGCAAAGAAGCCCAGGAATCCAGCTAGGGAACAAAAGGAACCAGGAAGCTATCAGTCTGGTTGCACTATTTAATAAATTACTATGCACATTTGTTAGCGATTTGTTCCTTACCTTGCAAATGGCATAATTAAAATTAAAGACAAACATTTCCCCAAGGTGGCATTCTATACCAGTCAAAAATGGTATAAAATCCTTTTAAAATGATCAATGGATAACTTGATTTAGATTGATGGAAGAGTCAGTCATTTCCCAGTGGTAGAAAAAGAGAGCAAGTAGCTTTTATTAATGTGCCTCTATTTTTATGTACCATGTCATTATGATGATCCGATTTTTCTAAGCTTAATATCAGTACACAATGTTCAACAAAGGTTATTCTCTGAAATTAAGGCTTTACCACAAATCCTGGGGTGTTTGGCAACTGTTCCCATAACACAGCTATTTCTGGTGCCTGGTAAATACAAAATTCTTGCATCTGAAAATGAGTGACATCAATACCATGGACCTGCAGGGGTCTCTTCAACACTTTCCAAACCTTAGTGTCTGTTGCCACTTATTTGCTCAATATATGGGATGCCTTAGGCTATTCTCCTCTTCTTCATCATGGGAACAATTTCTTTGTTCAGAGTGCTAGATAATAGCCCAATTTAGCAAGCAGGGTCTCAATCTCTTCTCTAAGCCCTTTTCCTTCATTTATCAACCTTATTTTTGGTCTGTTGTTTTCCATTCGAGAGAAAAATCTTGATTGTTATCCCAGAATCATCCTTATGTATGTTGGTTCCATCTAAATTATGATCTGAAGTACCCAAGAAGATTTTCCACACTCAAATGTTCCTCTTTCGGATGCCTAAAATATCACCAATAATAATAAATTATTTTCTGCATTATTCTCTTCTCTCTGTAGTAGAAAAGAACTAGACCGAAATCAAGAACTTTGAGTTCAAATCCCATCTCTGACATACATGTAGCCTCAGTCAAGTCTCAACCTTTCTGAGTCTTAGTTTCCTATAAGATGCATGTAAAATGCTTTGTAAAGATTAAAGCACTTTGTAAATGTTGCTGCTGTTGAATCATGTCTGACTCTGAGTAATCCCATTTTCTTGACAAAGACACTGGAGTCATTTGTCATTTCCTTCTCCAGTTTATTTTATAGATGTGGAAACTAAGGCAAACAGGGCTGAATGTCTTGCCCAGGGTCACATAGCTAATAAGAGACTAAAATCTGATTTGATTCATGTCTTTATGGCTCCAGAGTCTGCTCTCTATCTACTTTGTCACCTAGCTGCCCTTTGTTAATATAAGCTATTATTTTGCTGAGTGCTTGTTGAGGGGAAATTAAGGGAGCATGTGGTAAAGGGAAAGGGTACAGGACACAGGAAAAGGAAGTATGACTAAAATAAAAATAATGTGCCTAAAGATAGTGTAGTACAGAAGAAAGGAGCTTGGACTTAAGAGTCAGAAAAAATTTATTTCTTTATCTTGGTTCAAACATTTATTAGCTACGGGACCCTGGGTCAGTCACTTCACTTCTGAGTCTTAATTTTCTCATCTGTATAATGGGAGTAATTATATTTGCATTATCTATTTCATAGTGCTATTCTGAGGAAAGTGCTTTTGTATATCTTAGCATTCTTCGGAAGGCAAAAGCTAGGTGATGCAATGGATAGATCACTAAACATAGAGTCAGAAAAAACCAGAGTTAAATCTTACTAGTTGTGTAACTGTGGGCAATTCTTTTCACTTAACCTCTGTTTGCATTAATTAATTGGAGAAGGAAATGACAAACTATTCCAGGATCTTTTTCTGTAAGTCGTTCAGTTTGTCTTTGAGTATTCTGGATCTTTTAAGGTCACTCTTTTTCTTTGGTGGTGGTTGAACAGAATCTAGCTTTCAGTTGTCTGCCAAAGACAATGGTATTATTTATGGAAAGAACAGTGGACGTGGACTCACAGAATTATAGAGTCCTTTATCTGGACCTCTGAAATTACTTACTCCAACTTTCCCATTTTTCAGATGACAAAACTGAGGTTCATGAATAATTTGCCCATCATCATAAATGTAGGCTGGATTTGAACTTAAAATCTTTGACTCCTGAGACAGTAATCGTTTTCTACTAGTCAGAAATTTAATTTAATTTAATTCCCCACTTAGTTGAATAACCTTTGGCAAAACACTTCATCTAAGACTTAGTTTCTTCTTCTATAAAATGGAAAGAATTATACTTGCTCTACTCTCCTCATAGAGTTATTGCAAAGATCTGAAGGTTTCAAATTAGTAAGACATTTTCTATTGCAAACTATTACACAGAATGTTCTCATATTCCTAATAATTCTGTTAACTGATTCCACAAAAACAGGGGTACATTAGAAACAACTCGATAAACTAGGTAGGGGGTGTTGGTTATGGATGTGAATATGGATACATAACAAATTTGGTCAAGGTAACCTTATTCAATATATTGAATGTAAGATTTTTGTAATTATTAATATTGGAGATGGCAGCAAAAATAAAATGCGTTCTCTGAATTCAGGGAACCAAGCAACTTGATATCTTGGATGAAAACCTCCTGTTATTCAGTTTAAAATGACTAACATAGAATCTCTCAGCCTTGTGCTCTGTCTAGGCAGCAGAAGTTGCAGACAGAACTCCTGCCATAACTATGGTTCAGAAGACCCTGTTGATTGGGGGCCAAACCCTCTCTCTGCCTCAGCTTGCTCATCTATAAAAAGTGGGGATGATATTAACATTTACATCTCAAGACTGATATGAGGATCAAATAAAATAATATTTTATAGTGCTTTGTAATTCTTAAAGTGATAAATGTTAACCAATTATTATTAATTACTGATTTACAAAGCACTTTGTAAATTTAAAAAAATATTACATAAATGATAGTTATTATTTTTATTATTAATGCCTATGATTTTTTTTATTTATGGTAATAGGACTGTTACTTGCCCAAGATCACACAACTAGGTAATCATTAAATGTCTGAGGTCAGACTTGAACTCAGGTTCTCCTGACTCCAGGACTGGTATTCCATCCACTGTGCCACCTAGCTGCCTGAAATGCCTGTGATTTACAAAGCACTTTGTAAATCTTAAAGCATTACATAGATGCCAGCTATCATCATCATCATTATCATCACCATCATAGTGTCTATGATTTGCAATCGATTTGTAAATCTTAAAGAATTATATAAATGCTATTGTATTATTATTTATGATCATGGACAGTACCTATAATTTGTAAAATGATTAGCAGTGTTTGGCACTTCTGGGCACTTTGGCACTTCCTTTCACTTCCCTTCCCTCATTGTCTTCATCAAGAACTAGTTCCCTGAGGTTGTTTGTCTTAAAAAATGGCACTGCTGAAATTGAAGTGGATGGCAAGTAGGTAGAGTTGGTACGGTGGGACATAGCACAGTGGGAGACTATATCCATGACAACTTTCCCTGAACATTTCATGTGCTTTTCCACTAAAAGTCACAGTCTCAAGAACATCCCTGAGAAGTGGACACTGGAAGTGAAACATACTGTATCTCATGTGGAATGAGAACCCAAAGAGAGATAGCCAAGGTGAAGCAAAAACATGGTCTATAGGATATGTGCATTTGGCTACCTAAAGTATTCTGCCAAGACAAAAGAGGAGGTGTTGGAATTATTTGAGATGACCATCTGGGGTGACCAGCAAATACAGAAAAACAAGTGCTGAGGCTGATCTCTCCTTTGTGCTCACCTGTCTTTATCCATATTGCTAATACCTGATACCTTCCTTCCCAATGCTCCAAGCATTTTAATCATCTTTTTTTGCTGATTATTGTGGAGTGAAGGGATCATATCTTATCTTTGGGGATGTTATAACTTGGCCCTTGTTCCTTCCCAAAACCATGTCATGCTTCTTATGTTCAAGAAACAGGGGGTGGTGTCTTTATTTCTTGTCCTCTTGTAAAGATTACCAACTAGCATTATTTATATGATTATTTCTGTAGCCTAGTTACTAATTAATACCTTCCAAGAAGTGAATTTTCCTCATTCCCTTTTCTTCTTCCCCTTCCCCTAGGTGGAGTTGGGTATTTGTTTTCTTTGTTCTTCCTGGAGAAAGATATTGAACAAAGGTTGTGGTAGCTCTCAAATAAAATGACTGACACCCTACTGCCATCATCTCAAGTCTCCTCGGTACTTGTTTCCTTCACTCTTAATGCATCTTTTTGAAAACCACACTCCAGTGAGCAATTGCAGCATGATCTTGTTGTGGTTTGGAATATCAGTGCATGGAGAAGAGTGATGAAAATGTTGGAGTATCTGGATCACAAAAGATAAAAACAACCCCCAAACTGACCTTGGTCTCCTCATGTCTGAGGAAGCTGAATAACATGGCAATTAGATCCATAAAACAATGAGTATAGAAAACAAAGACATGACCCAGAAGGCAGCAAGTTAAGAAAGTTTGGGAGGTGTACAAGTTTTTAACCATTTCCCAAGAGCTTTGAAGATGTCTGTGGCTCCCTCTATGCATATGCTGAAAACCTCAGTGAGCTGACCTCTTCCTGGCTTCCAACATCCTTGCTGTTTTTCCCCAGGAATTTATACTTGATGTGAAATGCATTTTGAAGTGTGTACCAGGCCCCAGGAACGTTTCTCTGCCTTGGAAGAGCTGAAGGTGAGTTTCCCAACAGCATCCAGACAGTCTGTTTTTAATCATTTCTTGCAAATTCAGTTTGAGTTGTAAGATTTGTTTGTTATTTTTGGAAGGGTCTGCTGCCAATTCCATGAGATTCTTTGAGTGTAGGAGTTTGCAGAGAAGTTTACTGGGAGATGAAAGATGGGTCTGTTTTTTGCAGTCTGATAATTTTCTCATCCTGACTCATTCACCATCATGCATATACATTCTGGTTATAGACTGAACCAAGAGAAACGAAAAGAAATGAATAATTAAAAAACCCACAAATTATTCATTTATTACTTCTTAAATGCATACTTTATTCAAGGGTGCTGGGAAGGAATTAAAGATAAAATACCATATTCAGCATTTATCAAGTATTATGCTAGGTGATAGTAAGAAACAAAGATGAAAGGAGACATGGTCTCTGTCTCTGGGTAAGTTTACAGTCTAGTAAAGGGATATGACACAAATGTAGTAATTATAAGATAAATTAATAAATCAGCATATAAGGAAGATGTGAACAAAGTATTATTTGAAATCTAAAGTGGGGAGGAGGTAAAGGTCATTATCAAAAAAAGATCAGAAGGGCAGTTAGGTGGCATGGTAGATAGAGTACTGGTCCTAGAGTTGGGAGGACCTGAGTTCAAATCCAGTCTCAGACATTTAATAATTACCTAGCTGTGTGACCTTGGGAAAGTCACATAATCCCATTGCCTTACAAAATAAATCCCCAAACTGCACCACCCCCCCAAGAGGATTAGGGCCTTCCCTGGGAGAGGTGGTTTATATTCAAGGAGTCTCTAACTTTGATGGATTCATGATCTCTTCAGTGTTGGTCATCCTCATTCTAGGGCTGCAAATGACAACTCTTTAAGGTCTTTTTTCTTAATCTCTGGTGCTATTATTTAGATGTGAATCATGGACACAACTCACTCAGAACAATCATAATTTTAACTGATCTGACCCAAAGAACAATAGAAGGATGCATGGAAGGAATTAATAGGCTGCAGCATATACCAGCAAAAACTTGGGTGCAAACAAGTTCTGTAGAAAATGTATGTGGAAATGGAGATGAGAAGGTCATGAAGTAAAAGTGAAGCATATCAGATAAGTAGTTCAAGTGCTTGCTAGAAGGATACTCCTGGAATTCTGAATGACCTAGACAAAAAAAGCTTCCAAGATGGATCCTGAGGCAGGAGTTCTAAGCATGATAGGGTTAAGTATTTTAGGAATTTTTTTCCTCTGGTCTAGTCTTTACAGGAACTGGTGAGATGTCTGAGAAGATGCCATTTCCTGTGAAGTAGAAGGTTATTGCTTTGGATTAAGAGTAATTTTGTATTTTTTTCTATTTTATGATTTTCAATTGCCCTCTAGCTCATCATCTTGTGACTAAATCTATTGATGACAAAGTCTTACTGTACCTAACTTGTCTGGTCCTTAAGCAGGGGATATCTTAGCTCACCATACCCTTAATAATGATAACAATGACAATATTAACCAGTATTTATATAGCACTTTAAACTTTGTGAAGTATTTTACAGATACAATTATTTTTATCCTCTTGATAGCCATGGGAGGTAGATATTATTATTATTATCTTCATTTTTCAGAAGAAACTGAGGCAGACAGAGGTTGAGTCCCCAAAGTGCTACAGTTAATCTGTGTCTAAGACTGGATTAAGTTCTTGAATCCAGGTCCAGTGTTCAGTACTATCAAGTACCAGTAGAGCTTTTATTCCATCAACATGACTTTTTGTCAACATGACAAAATACTATTCCCCCACAAATACATCTTAAAACAATTTTTTAACATTCAAATGTTTTGAGTTCCAACGTCTATCCTTCCTTCCTTCTCTTCCCTCCCCATTCCCTGAGCTGTCAAACAATCCAATAAAAGTTATGTACAAGAAGACTTGAACAACAATAAAAAGAATGAAAGGAAGAAGGAAATTAAAGAAAAATAATATGCTCCAGTCTGTATTCAGACAATAGAAGTTCCTTTTGTGGAAGTAGATAACATGTTTCATCATGAGTCTTTTAGAATTGTCTTGGATCATTGTACTACTAAGAATAGCTGTCATTCATAGTTCTTTATTATATAATATTACTCTTACTGTGTCCAACATTCTACTGATTCAGCTCATTTAATATTGCATCAATTCATGTAAGTCTTTCTGAAATTATCTTGCTTGTCATTCCTTGGAGAACAATACTATTCCTTCACAATCACAGACCTTAGCTTGTTTAGCCATTCTCTGATTGATGGGTATTCCCTCAGTTTCCAATTCTTATCCACCACAAAAAGAGTTGCTGTAACTATTTTTGTAAATATGTTTTCCCCCTTTTTTATAATCTTTCTGGAATGTAGACCCAATATATATAATTTAATAGCACTTTGGGCATCATTTCAAATTGCTTTCCAGTTTTGAGATCTCAATGTCATTTTCACACTGTATTTTCTGAATGATCAAATAAGCCATATCTTATCAATCTTAAGGTAATAATAATTATCCCATAAAATAGAATGATAGTAATAGCTTGTATGTGCTATTGTTCATTCTATCTTTTTAAAGAGAACCAATGGACATCAGTATGGTGAGGTCTTGACTTGACTGTGAATTGAATTTAAGTGAGGCATCGTTACACAAAGTCGTCAGTCTCACTTTCTCCTCTAGAGACACATCTATGCTGTACTTCACAGTTCTATAACCTTTTAAATATCTTATTTGTGAAGTGAAGTAGTATAAGAATTAGAATCTTAGGATACAGATGAGTAAAGTGGTATTTAGAGAGATCAAGAGATTTGTCCAAGATAAATTAGTACTAACTTTGGGTAAATAACTGTGTTTTTAGGTCAGGAAGATCTGAACTCAAATCTTGCTTCTGACACTTATTGTGTGACCTTGGACAACTCATTGAACTCTTCTGGGTTTTAATTTCCTCATCTTAAAAAGATGTAGCATTTATTCCACTGGATTATCATGAAGATCAAATGTCATAATATATTAAAGTGATTTGTGAAACAAAGGGCTATATGCCAGTAATTATTAATATCCTATCAGACTGGTGAGTTGTTGTTGTAGTTATTTCATCATTCCTCCCTCTCCTCTTCTTCTTCTTCCTCCTCCTCGTCTTTTCAGGTGGGAAGTCATACTCTCACATGTGGATACTTTTTTTTTATGTTTTTGCAAGGCAAATGGGGTTAAGTGGCTTGCCCAAGGCCACACAGCTAGGTAATTATTAAGTGTCTGAGGTTGGATTTGAACTCAGCTACTCCTGACTCCAGGGTAGTGCTCTATCCACTGTGCCACCTAGCTGCCCTATGTGGATACTTTCTCCAAAGGAACATAAATTTTGACTGCTTACTTCACAAGATATCTTAGGTTTGGTAGAGCTGATTTTTTTCTTCCCCACTTATTTAATTTTATCATTTTTTTGAAAATCTGGAACAATTAACTCTTGTTTCATGTAGCTTTCATTTATGACTTCTGGAAAACCAAACTTTGATAAAACACATTGGGATTCAAATACTACTTGACTATGCCTTTAAACCCCAATCATCTTGGCTCTTACTGATTGGCATTAATAGACCCCAGACTAAGCCTTACTTGCCCATTATTCAGTTTCTGATGGCTCAGAGTGAGTGTAAACAGCAATAGTTTCTGTTCTGGCCTACAACTCTGAGGTCTTCCTTTCCCAGGATTGATTTTTATGTGAATGCAAACTAGTCTATCATTTACCTCAATTCTTATCTAGCCTATAACTACTGAATAGGTATTGCCTCAATCAAAAAGACCTGAGAAAGATCTGAGCTTAAAAAGATCACTGTATCATGGGTCATCACCATTAGCTCTGACCCATGTCTTATCATTAGACTCTGAATGATGCTGAAAGAGAGTGAGATTGATGACTTTGCATAGCCCTGTCACTTAAATCCATTTCACTTACAAGTCAAGACATCATTCTCTTGATGTCACTGGTCCTTTAGAATGAAGGAAGAACAACAATTTGCATCACCCAGTCTTCCTTTTTTATTCCTAAGATTATTTGAGGTATACATATGTACATTCTCATACATTTATACATATATGTTTCTTGAACACCATTTATATTGACTTATTGTGAGGTGGAGGTGATTTTGACTTTTCCAAGCTATATTAATGAAACACAAACACTGACAAATTCTACTAAACTGGATCAGTTTCTACTGACTCTTTATATTTTGTCAAAAGGCCAGCCTAAGTAATTTTAGCTAACTTCATTTCTAGATTGGCTACAGAATGATGAATTTTTCAAATAAAGCAAATCACAAAGGCCTTCAATGCAAAGCTCATGACCTGCAGAAGTGGGGTGAAGCCCCCCTCTGCCCTTCCCCCACCCTCCCAACACATTATTGAAATCAGAGTTACTTGAGGTATATTGTCAAAGTGACAGGATATACCCACACAAGCATGTGCATTAACTGATCTCACAAATGGATTTTACCCTATATAGATTATAAATGTAACCAGCTCTCTAAAGTTTGGTTCATCTTGTCTTGTGTTGACTCCAAATTCCTGGAGGGTAAGTGATGATGTTTTCAGTTCTGCCAATTTCCACAAAGTATGTTTTACAGTGTTAAGGCCTCAGTGGGCAGCTCAATGAATAGTCACTCACTATCACCTCCATTGTCAGTTGAGAACCTGTGAATATTAGATACTAGATGGAATGAGAAAGAGGTACTCTCAGAAACCAGGAGGTAACATTCTTAAATGAATAAGGAATATCAAATCTGAGAAAAATCAGGAGAAGAAACTTATAAATTATATTTAAGAATTATCTCATTAATGGAAATTTTAGGGGTTCAGGAGAACCATATAGCTTTCAATGGTTAGTGGGAGATGGTCTTTATTTCTTCTCAGTCATTTAGTCAACTAAGAAACACAGTGATAAGAGTCCTGGAGTTGGAATCAAAAAGCTTGAATTTGAGTACTACCCCAGACAACTTACTAGATGTGTGACCCAGAGCAATTCCCTTGAACTCTTATAGCCTCAATTTCCTCATCTATAAAATTGGGGACAGTAAAACAAAGAAAAAATATGTACAAAGAAATTTACTCAGTAAGAATAGTGACAAAAAAAAAGCACACACTATTTTGTCCTGTACTGACTTGGAAAGGTCTCATCTAACTTTCTATCCCTCTTTAAAGGGTAGTAAGTTTTGCAATTATAGTATACTTTATAAAGCATAAACTGAGAATTTTTGCTATTTTTTCTTTTAAGCTTCTGACTGATCTCATTTGGGAGAGAGGTTAGTGCACTTAACAGATCTATTGGCAGCATCAATAGTCCTCCCACCTGCCCACAATTCAACAAACTGTCCTTCCTTGCTGAGCAACAAGAAGATTGGAGAGGTATATTAAGCATAGGTTATAAAATGTTTTGAATGTCAAATTAAGGAATTTGAGTTTTTTATGAAAGAAAACTGTGCAGGGATTTAGAAGAATTGGGGCTTATGAAGGTCAGACATTGAATTGGGAAGTGTATGGAATTTGGGGGAAATGGGGAAAAATGGAAAAAAGCACACAAAACAGGTTCTGTTTCTGGCTTCTGTGAGGTATCATTGAAGAAGAAGGGGCAGAAACATGTACTATTAAAGTATTAAGATATGAAGAATAGAATTCCAGGAGATGGAAAAGGAGAACATTGTTGGCAAGGCAGGGTGATTAACAAAAGGCAAGTGATTCCTCAATTGATAAATGGTCAAAGAATATGAATAGGGAGTTTTCAGAAGAAGAAATCAAAGTTATCATTGATCATATTAAATAAATGCTCCAAATAACTAATAATTAGAGAAATGCAAATCAAAATAACTGAGTTATCACCACAAACTATTCAATTGGCTAATAGAACAGAAAATAAAAGTGATAATACTGGAGAGATGTGAAAAAATTGGGACACTGATACAATGCTGATGGTATTGTGAACTGGTCCAGCCATTCTGGAGAGTAATTTGGAACTAACCCAAAGGTCTATATACTCTTTGACATAACAATACTACTACTAGTTATGTATTCCAAAGGAAAAGGAAAGGACCCATATGTACAAAAATATTGATTTAAGCTCTTTTTTTCATTGGTGGCAAATAATTGAAAATTAATAAAATGTCTTCTAATTGAGGAATTATTGAATAAATTGTGATATATGATTATGGGTGGCTAGGTGGCACAGTGGATAGAGCACTGGTCTTGGAGTCAGGAGGATGGTAGTTTGAATCCAGTCTGAGATACTTGACTCTTACTAGCTGTGTGACCTTGGGCAAGTCACTTAACCCTGATCACCTCGAGTCCAGGGCCATCTCCAGTCTGGAAGAGAAAGTGAGTTATCTGGGTATGTTATTTCACTTCTATTTGTCTTAATTCACTACAGAAGAAAATTGCCAAGAAAACCCGAAATGAGATCATGAAGATTCAGATGTAATTGAACAACAACAAGAAGCACAGAGTCTAAAGAGAGTGATTCCCAAGTATTTGATATATTTTATAGGTATTTCAAATGGAATTAAAAAGTCTTTCTGGTTTGTTAGTAATACATCAAAAAGCTGATTATATTTGTGACCTGAATTTATATCCTACTATTTTACTGAAGTTATTGTTTCAAATAAATTTGTTTCAATGTCTAGACTTTCTAAATAAACCATCATTTAATAATTATTTGCAAATACAATTTTATTTTTCTTATTTCTGTTTATTCTCCAAATTTCCTTTTGCCTTACTATTTTGATGAATTATATTAAATGATAGCAAAAATCATTGACATATATGCTTTAATTATGAGCTTATTTGAAAGGCTTCTAAAGTTTATTCATTATAGATAATACTACTGCTTAGTTTAGGTAGATAGTGTTTACTATAATAAGGAAAAAACATATTTATTTCTTTTTAGTATTTTAATGATTTTGTCATCTTTTTCACCTATTTATAAAAATATATTATTTTTGTTGTTTCTCTTATTAGCATGATCTATTTTTATTATTGATATAAATTTAATGCAGTCATAATTAATAATCTTTTAAAAGGGTCACTGTAGCTTCTTTGCTATTATTGTATTAATTTATTAATTATTAATTTTTTGCAACTGATATTTGTGAGATAGAAGGGTTTTAGCTTTCTCTAGTTTACAGATTAAGATTTTATTTGTTTTAGAAAAGTGTAGTAGAATTTAAACAACTTATATAATGTGATGATTTTCACTTCACATAAATTCTCATTAAACAAATTTAAGTTTGCTTAAAGAATTCTGAAAAAAGCCGCATTTTATAAAAAGATACCTTTGTTAACTTTACTGTATACTAGCCATGCAGAATAGCTCTCACTCTTCAATCTTTACTCCTTACCTAAAAACTCTTTCAAAATCTCCTCTAAGTGAAAACCAAGCATCAGTATGGGGAGAGACCTTCACGATGCCCACTGTACTTGACTTAACACTCATACCCCAAGAAAGGATCCCTTTGCCTTACTCTGCATTCAGGACTTCAAATCTGTCCCTAGCACCTGCATGTTGCTTATCTAATTCTGTCTTGGATCTGCTCCTCCATGTGTTCTTCTTCTTGGTTTTGGCTAGTACCCCCCTTGTAGCTGTCCTGAGCCCAGGATGTTCTTCCTGTTTCCCTTGTTTTTCTATTGCTGGTCTCCACAAACCCTCATACAAGCCCATTCCTGCCTCTCTCCTCTTTTCCTTATATTTTCTGGCAAATTAGAATTTTATAAAAATTATTTTAGATTGACGTCTGCTGAAAAGTCCACTTACCTAAAGTAACATAACTTTTCTTTGAATGATTGATCAGACTCAATCAATCAATAAACATTTATTAAGTATCTACTCATTGTTATCATCATCATCATCACTATCATCATTACCATGGTCATCATGATCACCATCATTCTCATTATTATCATCATCATAATCATCACTACTACCACCATCATTATCATTGTGGTCATCATCATTAACATTGCTAGTCTTTATATAGTGTTTTAAGGTTTATAAACCTCCTTACAATTTTTAACCTCATTTTATCCTCATGGAAATTCTGTGAGATGCTATTATCACCCCCCATCATACAGATAAGGAAACTGAAGCAAAGGGAAGATAAAAGACTTACATGAAGTCATATAGCTAATAATTGTCAGATTTGATCTGAAATTTTTCTGACTCCAGGTCCACTGCTCTATTGCACAAATGCCTACAAACATCTAGAAATGGAATTAATGATTGCATTGCTTCATCCTGAACAATTCATGCCCTTTTGACTTTATTTCCTTTTTGAAAGGGTTACAAGGAAGTAGATAGGAGGAATATTGTAGATAGAAGTTTATTTAGATTTTAGCAAAACAATTGAAACTGTCTCTCATATCATCTTATAATGTATCTAGTCTTGTCAAAAAGACTGAAGGATATAATGTAGTCAGATACATTTGACATTAGTTGCTGGCTGAATTCAAAGTTAAGATATTAATAATTTATTGTCACCTCTTTGGCAGGAAGTCTTTAGTGGAATTTATTTATATTTAGCTCTTATAAATGAATGAATGAATAGATAAGTAAATAGATAGAATGATAAATATATCAATGATTTGGATAAAGTCATATATCGCATACTCATCAAATTTTAAGGTGACCCAAACCCAGGAATAATAGCTAACATTTTGAATAAAAAAGTTAAGTTCCAAAAAGTACTTGACAGACTAGAATATGAATTAAGATGAAATTTCATGAGAATACAGGAAAAATGATACATTCTCTTTCCAAAATCAACTTTATGAGTATAAGATAGGGAAAACATGACTACACAGCTGTTTGCCTGAAAAAGATCTGGGAGGTTTAATGTAATACAGGCTCCATGTGAATTGATTGCTTGAGATGGCAGTCCAGAAAGCCAATTCAGTTTTCTGACTCCACTTAGATTAGTTAGTTTCCAGGAAAAAGCTGACTGTAATAAGGATGTTTGTCAGGTAAATGTTTTACAATCAGCTTTCTCAGGGGAAAGATGTATATATGTATGCATGCCATTTTAAAGTTCAAGCTATACTAACATTTCCTTATGTTTATGCTATCAATAAAATTATAGTGTTTGTTGATGAATATCTAAAAATGTAAATACTAATACTGAAATTTTTAAAATTAGCTAATAATAGTATTTGTTGATCCATGTAAATATTCACACAAAATTTAAAAATTTGCTAAGACCAGTATGAACTGGCACCAACATGACCTTGGATAGATCCCCAATATTCTTGCTCTGGTAATGTGTTGAGTATTGCGTTTATGTAGCTTGGTAGCACAGCAGATAGAGTCCTTGGCCTGGAGTCAGAAAGAGTTGAGTTCAATAATGACTTTAGACACTTATTAGTTGTGTAACCTTGGGCAAGTCATTTAACACTGTTTGCCTTAGTTTCCTCATCTATAAAATGAGTTAGAGAAGGAAATGGCAAATCATTCCAAAATCTCTGCCAAGAAAATTCCAAATAGCCTCATGAAAAGTAGGACAGGACTGAAGAATAACAACAAAAACAAAATTGTGTTTAGTTCTCAGCACCACAGTTTAGGAAGGTCTTTGATAACCTGAAAAACATTCCTGGGAAGGGAATCAAAATGATGAAAGGTGTTGAACACTTACCAAGTCAGAAAAGATTGAAGAAACTGGGAATGACTTGTTTGGAGAATTGAAAATTCAGTAGATACATGGTGACTGTTAAATACTTGAAGGACTTTCATAGGGAGGAGGGCATAGTTGTTCTCCTTAGTCCCAGAGAAGATAGACCTAGGAACAGTAGATGGAAGCTGCAAAGCCCATTTTGGCTAGAGAGCAGAAAAAAATTTCCCAACAATTAAAGTTAATTAAGTAATAGAATGGACTAATTGCCTAGAGAGGTGATGAAGTGTCTATCTTGGGAGTCTTCAAACAGAAACTGTAGTCAGTCAATAAACACTTATTATGTGCCTACTATATATGAGGACTGTGCTAAGCAGTGGGAATATAAAAAGAGGTAAAAGACAATTCCTGCTTTCAAAGAGCCTAAAGTCTAAGGAGGGAGACAACATGTAAATAAATATGTGCAGACAGACTACACACTGGATAAATTGGAAATAATTACTAGAGGGCAGAATTAAGAGGGGTTGGGAAATATTTCCTGTAGAAGGTAATATGTAGGGGCTGCTCAAGCAAATTCGGGGTCAAGAGGCCAGTTATGGCCCAAATAACCTGAGCTCTGGTAATCCTTGAGCTGAAAACTTCCACGGAACTCTGATTTGATAACACAACTGTGTCATTCATGGCCTCACTATTCAATAAGCTCTATTTCCAAACTTCTTGACCAGGGTCACATCCTGCTGGGTTAATTCCTGCCCATAATGAAGTTGCATCATTGTTTTCATCCTATATGCTAATTTTGTAGTTTTCTTCTATAAGAACTGTTTGATGTTTTCAATAAATCTGTCAGATGTCTTGTTGACATTCCCCAACTGAGTGTATATGTGTTTCCTTTTCTCTCCTGAGCTGAATCCATCCCCTGGTGGACAGGGGAACTCAACAGTAATATATTAGTTGGGACTTAAAAGAAGGCAGAGCAATCAAGGAAGAGATGAGAAAGAGGAGCATCAACTTGGGCAATCACTTGTCTGGTCTGTTACAGTGAATTGGACCAGATGTCACTGAAGTCCTAACCAGAGCTAAAATTCTGTCATTCTGTAAATAGAGAAAAGCAACAAAAATAATGAATTTGACTTTGCCTATATTAACAAATTTAATTCTCACAGTAGCCCTGTGACGGAGAAGCTGTTATTATCCCCATTTTACAGATGAGGAAACTGAAACTTAGGTTAAGTGACTTGCTCAAGATGATGCAGTAAATACTAATGATAATGATAGTAATAATAACAATAATAATAATAAATAATATTTACTAGTACTTACTATATGTTAGCCATTGTGCTAAGCACTGTATAAATATTTATTGATTATAATTATATTCAATTTATTGAAAAGAAATTGAGACAGAGGTAGAGTGATTTGTTTAGGATCATACAACTAGTAAAGTCTGAAGCATGATTTGAATCCAGGTTCTGTTGTCTCCTCTAAAGACTATTGAATGGAGGTACAACATAATGAAAGTAGTATTTCAGGAAAAAAATGAGATAATTTATGTAAAGAGTTTTGTAAATCATAAAGCGTGATATATAAGTAAACCATTATTACTGTCAAATAATAATAATATATTGTAATAACATATTGTAATAATATGTAAATGTGTGCAAAATGGATTGGGGAAGAAGAGACTAGAGACAGTAGATCAATTTGAATCAAATAGTCCAGGTATGGGGAAGCTAGGTGGTATAGTGAAGAGAGAGTTAAGTTTTGAGTTTAAATCTGATCTCTGATACTTAATAGATATATGAACTTAGGCAAGTCACTTCACCCTGTTTGCCTTCATTTCCTCATCTGTAAAATGAGCTGGAGAAGAAAATGACAAACCCCTAGTATCTCTGCCAAGAAATCCCAAATGAAGTCATGAAGAATTGGACATGACTAAAATGATTGAACAACAGTCCAGGTATGAGAGACTGAGTGGTCTAAACTATGGTATGAATGGAAAGAGAAGAGAAGAAATTTAATGAAGGAAATGTTGATAGAAATTGGTGACAAATTAAATATAGAAAGTATAGGTAAGGATTAAAGATTTCAATTTTGGAATCTGGAAGATTCTTAAGGGAAGCTAATTTTGAAGAAATGATCATTTGTTTAATTTTAGACATATTGAAAAATATTCATTTGGTGGGTGAAGATTCAGCATTGGGGATCCAGGAAGAGGTTAGTACTGAAAATGTTGATTTCAGTTATGTACATAGAAGTGATAGTTGAAGCCATAAAAGTGGATATGAAGAGAATGTAGCAGGTCAAGAGCAGAAGTTTGAGGAGAGAACATTGAGCCCTAAGGCAGTAGAAATGGAAAAAGAGACATAGGAGAAAAACTAGGAGCATATTATGATGCCACAGAAACCACTGGAAGAGAGAAATGAAATTGTTAGTATTAACCAGTGTTGTGGAAAGGAGAGGAGAATGAGGATGGAGAATTATAACTGCCTTTGGCATTGAAGACATTGGTGATTTTTCAACTTAAAAAAAATCTTATTTTTTTTCAATGAACAAACATTTACTTTTTTCCTTACCACTTTCTCCTCACCTATTTAAAAAAGTAAATCCAAATAACAAATATGCATAATGGATCAAAGCAAATCTCCATTGGCTATGTCTTAAACTGTTAATTCTCATTTTTCATTTCGAGTCTATTATCTCACTCACAGGAGGTAGGTAGCACTCTTTATCACTGGCCCTCTGGTATTGTGGTAGGTTCTGCATTGGTCAGAATTTTAAAATCTTTTGAAGTTGTTTATCTTTAGTGTTCTGATCAAGGTAATGATAAAAGCTTGAGTCCAAAAGACTAAAGCTGAAACACACCATGCACTTCCAATCAGAGAAGTGATTTTAAAAATGCAGAAAATAAAGATTTTCTGACATAGCCAATGTGGGAATTTATTTTGCTTAAGTGTAAGTGTAAATAAAATTTTCTTTCTCTTATTTTTTAAAAATTTCCTCAGTGTGGGAGAAGGGAGTGAAAGGGAAATGTTATGAGTACTTATAGAAATAAATGCATTCATTAAAAAACACAAATTATAAAACAAATTTCTCCTTATAATATTGTTATTGCATAAATTATTCTATTGTTTGCAAGAATGTTTTAAGTGCCTACTGTTTCATGGCTTGCAACACACATTGGGGATACAAAGACAAAGAAGCTTGAATTTTCATTTAAAAGACTTTTTCTAATACAAGTAATTATAGAAAAATTTTCCAGTTTATCTCCTTAATGTCATATAAATTCATATTTGATGGAGTGAGATGTTACAATCTATATAGAGTTATTTCCTTTGCTTTGGTACTGGAATACATCTTGATTGACTAGTAGCATCTGCCCACTTTCCTCTATAAAGCAAACAGGTTCAGTAGAATCATGAAGTTGACTTTAAGTTGACTCTAAATTTCCAATTTCTTCCTGTCATTTTTACAAAGATAACCAGTTATTGCTTATATAAAACCAACTCTGAGCAAGGAGTGTTATGGTAGGTGAAATCTACCCATATTAGGGAGACAGTATATAAATTTTTCTCTTCTTGGGTTGGTCTTGGGATGAAGGGTGCTCTCTTACATCCCTTCTATTGGTAAATAGAGTCTGCCTTATATATGCTCAATTTTAATATAAATAGATGTTAATTTGTGATGGCTCAGAAGTCAACCTGCAGAACACAGAAGAGAAGCAGACCAGTTGGTGCTTTTATAGCTTCAGGAGGGAGGTGTGAATGGAAGGAACTGATGACTAGGAACAGCCAAAAGAAGTCAAAGTAGAGAAACTTAAGTGTTTGAATTAATTAGGGTAAGAATTAGGAAGAAAATAGATTGAAAAGTTATCTTACATTACATGCCAAGAGACAAGCATGAGAAAATTACTGAAGGTGGGGAACCAGGTAAGATTGAGAAAGCAGCTGAAGAAAATAATTGAAGTATCAAGGAGCTTCCTAGAGAATTATTTTTGTCTGGATCTTGGAGGATATTGCTGGGTCAGTTGACTCCTAGAGAAAAAATGTGAAACTGGAAAAATTGGATTCTGAATCTGTTGGTTACTGCTTTTTGCCTTTTATATACAGTATGTACCCAAGACTTTATACTGTAGAAAAGTAACAACTTTTATTGATGAACAAATGTGATGATTTGTATAACTCAGTTTGAAGGAAGTGTCTGAGGAGAATTAAGGAAGGAGGATTATATTCCTAAAGCCTAAGGGACAATGACTCATTAGCAGTGATGAACCCCTTGATTTAATCATCTTCCCTAGAGTTTTAATCATCTAGTATCTTCTTGAAAGCATGACACTGGAAAAAAAAGAAAAGAAAAATAGGACTAGAGACTAGGGTTCTAGTACCAGTTTTGCTACAATTAGCTATATGACTTTAGACAAGTCTCAATCTTTTTGTTTGTTTTGTGGCCTCTCCAATAGAAAATGCTAATTCCTTTTGAACCTTCCTCACAGGATCAAAAGAGAGAGACAGTTTTTGGAAGTACCTGGAAAGCACAAAAGAGTGCTACAAATATGAGGTAATTATTAAAAAGATATAATTATTATCACCACCATGAGTTCTGTTGGGGAGGCAGGGAGGAGAAATTATCAAGTCCAGAATATTTGTAATTTGGGAGGAATGTTTGTAAACAGTCTAAAATTTTCATTAAGCCTACAAATACTATGACCTTTTATTTTTCCAAAAATTTCAATCATGCTCATTGACTCCCGTCAATGTGGAATCCTCCAAGCAAACTGGGGCAATACAAATGCGTTTTCCAACTTCCTACTATTCTGACCAATTTGTTCCTGTACTCATGGTTGATTTTGAATAATTTAACTGCACTTATCAAAGTCGCTAAAATTGAATCACTTGGAGATAAAATACTAAGGGGAAAGTCCTTCATGAAAAAGATATATCCAGCAGGTAATAAAGGAGGCACTATAGTGTAATGGAAAGAAATGAAGAGTTCTCTCTTCTAGTCCTGAGTCTAGGTTATTTAGCTATCTGATCTCAGGGAAAATTACTTTGTATTTCTGAGCTGCAAGTTCATCAAAGGAAAGGCAGTATTAATTGTAGGGCTACAAACAGTCTTCCTATTTCTACTCTTCAGAAGTCTCAGGAATGAGAATGAGAGGGGCACTTCCATTCTCAACCCACTATGGTCCCTTTCGACAACCAAAGATGTGCCTGGATTTTTGGTTCCAAGTCCCAATATTAATTCATCTTGAAGAATTTAAAATTATGAAAAAAGTATGGTAGTTTTGTCTCTTCTTTCCATTGAAGAGTAATTCCCATCTGCATTGCATTTCACAGCCCCCAGAGTTTTTGCTGGGAATGATTAGAGATGCTATCACTTCCTAAAAGTGTATCTCTTTATTAGGGTATTATAATGTCTTATGTCTTGACACAGCTGGATTTTTTATGCTCACCCGAGGGAGACTTAAGGTAGGGGTAAAAGTAATTCAAATTTGTGATTGGTAGTGTTGGACACAGCAGCCAGTATTGTATAGTGAACAGAAGACTGGTTGTGGAGTCAGGAACTCTTGGAGACTGAGGTTTAAACTCTTTTCTGACATAAGTAATAGATGAGTTGGGAAACTAGGTGGCATAGTGGATGGAGTGCCTAATCTGGAGCCCCAAAGTCTCATCTTCCTGAGTTCAAATCCAGTTTAGCAATTCACTTAACTCTGTTTCCTTCAGTTTTCTTCTCTGCAAAATAAACTAGAGAAGGAAATGACTAAGTACTCCTGAATATTTGCTAAGAAAACATCAAATCCCAAATCAGGTCACAAAGAGTTAGACAGGACTGAAAGAATGATTGCATAGCAACAACAACAATATATGAGACAGCATAAAAAATAAAATGGTATCATATTCCACCTGCCCTTCAGATACAAACTAGGTGATTAATCCTGGGCTAGTCACTTAAATTCTGTAACTCAGTTTCCTCAACTGTAAAATAATAGAGTCTACTTGATAGACTCTAATGTACCCTTTAAGTTCTAAATCTCAATTTTGTGATCTTTAATCTTAATTTTTCTCTATTATGGAAACATTTCTCCCCACCTCAATGCTTCACTCCTCCCTCCTTTGTCCATTTTGGTTCTCCTTGCAAAGTGACTCCAAATCCTTTCTTTTGTAGTTTATGCCAAAGGAGGGACATTGAACAAAGATGATATAGACACAACTGTGATTTATTTTTTCATTTTTTCCCCTTTCTTTGCTGCTGTTACTTTTGGTCTAGTCTATTAAAAGTCTAGCTAAATTAAGCTTCATTTGGTTAGTTGCTTTTTGCTTTTTCTCCTAGCAACTGAAGCTCATATTACTTTCTTTTAGGAGTTTCATTGTTCAGAAATCTCCCTTTTCTAGATAGAAGGCCTGATCCCTACATTGGAATTGCTCCTGGAACTTCCTTTAGAGTTTAGCTCTACTTAGGAAGTTCTCCTCCTTTTAATAAAAGGCTAGACTTTGAGATCACTCTCCCTCTCTTCAGAAATCTAGGGTTCAGGAAATATTATTCCTTAATCCTTATTCCTTCTCCTAGACTGCATGTGGTTGTGAGTTTATACCATCGACTCTCTAATGTGGTGGCATTAACATTACATAAGAACTCTCCTCCGGACCCATGTGTACATGGACTAGTGCAGTCAATAATATAATAATAATAATAATAATAATAATAATAATAATAATAATAAAATATAGAAAGCATTTCTATAGAACTTTAAGGTTTGCAAATTTCCTCTGAGCACAAAAAAATTCACTTTATTTCTCCAGTGCTTGGCACATAATTGATAGTTAATTAAGTTTTGTTTAATTATACTTCTGCATTTTTCCAATGGTGCCTAGTAATGGGGTTTGACTCCATCCCAAAGTCCCTAAAATGATATCTTTCCATATTGAGAGTGGCTGGAGATCTACTTTTGTGAGATAAGAGAACTGGCACATACATGGGCATTTTATAATGGTCCACCATGTGGTTGAAAGTTACCTTTTCCCAGTGGTTGCATAACTATATTGATCTGTCTTTAAAACTACTTGACTAAGCATAGTTTTCCCTTTTTCCTTGTATTTGTTTTTAGTTTTTTTTTTTTTGCAAGGCAAATGGGGTTAAGTGGCTTGTCCAAGGCCACACAGCTAGGTAATTATTAAGTGTCTGAGCCCAGATTTGAACCCAGGTACTCCTGACTCCAAGGCTGGTGCTTTATCCACTACGCCACCTAGCCGCCCCCCCCCCCCTTTTTCCTTGTATTGATATATAAAAGTGAAGAACTCAATCATTCAATGAAAAGGGCACTATGTGGTAAGTGGGGGAGGACCTAAGGACCACTCATCTGCTTGGAGTGGAGAAGTCCTTTATCCATGTATCTGAATGAGGAAAAGATTTCTTCCAACCACACAGTAGGCCAATGCAGAATGTTCATGCAAGCATTAGTTCCTTGTCTCCCAGAAACAAGTCCTCCATGTAGTTCTTCTGTGCTTCCCATATGGGTGACACCATTTTAGGTGGTAACCAAGTCCTACCCAGGGATTAATGAGTTTATGGAATCACAGAATAGAATAATGGACTAACAAACCAATTATGGGTAAATTTGGAAAAAGCAGTCCCCATGGGAAACTTTGAGGCATTTGAAAGAAGTGAGTGATTCATAACTATTATGGATATGGACAGGAGAGGCAATATCTTTGGTCAGAAAGGCCTACCTATTCACCCTCAAATAGCATGATCTGGACAGTTGCCTACTCTGTTGACAGCTAAGGCTAGCTCTGTTCATGCTATACATTTGAGGATTAAAAAAAATAGGTTCAGTATGAAGTAGATTAAAGTGAAAAGATGACTATGGTGGTGAAAAGAGTAATCATGCAACCTGGCTTTGAATTTTAGTTCTGATATTTTTTACCTGTTTTTTACCTGTTTTTACCTGTTTGATGTCCTCATTTTTAAAAATGAGTGTACTTCTTTCTAATTGTAAATCTATGGACCCATGAGCCTTTTTCTGAGATCTGAGGACCCTGTGGTTAGAAGAGCAAAATCAACTTCTTTCCTGAGTGCCTGTGGGGAAATTTCCTAAAAAAAAAATCTTTTGAATGAAAAGAAAAATTAAATACCAGCCTGGAGTTAACTTATATCTGAGTCCTTTTGACTCATCTCACCAGAGGAGATTGGTTAGCTGATGACTGAAGACTGATTTCTGACCCCTGCTACTTCCTTCTCTCTTCCCATTCCTACAGGTCTGCACTTGGCAATCAAGATGGTCTGACTTTGCTGCATCTGACTTCAAATGCATCTGAAATGAAATCTTGGTTGTCAGCAATGTTGTCAGAACACAGGGCAGCCTCCTTTCTCTTTCAGGTCTACCTTCCATAATGATGTCTATGAATTTGGAGGCTATAGGAGTGTGGGTTTGTGTGTGTGTGTGTGTGTGTGTGTGTGTATGTGTGTAAGAAATGAGGAGTTTGATTGTCTTCCTCATGACTACATTTTGTTAATTTTCTAATGTCTTAGAGTATGGGAGGAGAAAAAACAATAATTCAGATGTGGACCAAATTTTCAGACCTGTTGTCATGGAAACCAGGGGAAGTACTTACTTTGGTTTGAGCAAATTGAATAACCACATTAAAAGAGTTGAATGTACAACTTATTTACACAATCTGAGTGAGCAATAGTGATAGGAAAACCAATAGACATAGTGAATTTGGGGGACAGAGGATTCGTTTGAAGAGTTACATGATTACCCCTATTTCTTCCATAAGAAAAGGCTGATATTTTGCTGCTAAAATGAGGAAGGAATTGATATGAGGCCTTGATTTCATTGCTAGGACAACTCCTAGGTGAGGCAGTTCTCTCTACCAGTGTGGGCTGGCATCTACTCTGTAGCTTAAATTCCTTTTCTTTCTTTTTTTTTTGGGGGAATCATAAGATTGTAGATTTATTTACTTTTATTTGTTTTCTTTTTTCTTTTCTTCTTTCCTTCCTTCATTTTTTTTCATTTCTTTGTTTCTTTGCTTTTCCCAGTTAAATGTAAATATAGTTTTCAACATTCATTTTTTTAGGTTTTTTTATTTTTGCAAGGCAAATGGGGTTAAGTGGCTTGCTCAAGGCCACACAGCTAGGTAATTATTAAGTGTCTGAGACCAGATTTGAACCCAGGTACTCCTGACTCCAGGGCCGGTGCTTTATCCTCTGTACCACCTAGCTGCCCCATCAATATTCATTTTTGTGAAGTTTTATCCTTCTTTCCTTTCCCTCTTCTCTTCAGTCTCTAAGATGGCAAGTTGTCTGCTACAGGTTATACATGCACAATCTTGTTACACATATTTCCATATTAGACATGCTGTAAAAGAAAAATCAGAACAAATAGGAAAAATCATGAGAAAGAAAAAAAGGCAGTTAAAAACAGCGAAAATAATATTCAATTTTTTCTCTGTATATGAATGTCATTTTCTATCATACAATTTATATTCTTTTTAAAAAATGTTTTATTGTGGTGCTTTGTTTTTTTTACCACAAACATTTAGACTATTCCAACTTTGGAAGAAGTGCTTTGGAATTTTATATGAAAAATGCATGCAACATTTCACACCTGTAGCATTCCCCACACCTATCTCTCTATTTTTTAAAGTACAGAAATCTATTTTCTCTCCTTCTTACCCCACACTCCAAAAGAAAAAAAGAAAAACAAATTGACTAATAATGAAAATGCTCTCTATTACAGAAAAGTGGTGGATTTAGGTTAGGAACACATATAATTCTATATACCATTAGACATATTCATACACACATGTATATATATATATATATATATATACACACATATATGTGCATATATATGTATATATAGATATAATATTTGTATATAACCATTGAGGGAATCTGTTTTGATTAGTTATGCATATTTGTTGCAATATATATTTTTAGAGAGTTGCCTAGAGAACCTAGAGGTTGAGTGACTTAACCAAGGCCATGCTGTCAGTTTCTATAAAAGGTAACATTTGAGCCCAGATCTTCCACTTCCAGTATCCTCTTATAAAAATATTGTTCACCCCGGTAGAGTAAAGTACATTAATCTATTGTCAATACATCATATATCATTGTGACTTGATTAATCAGATATTGTTGTGAGGCAGCTAGTATGACTCTAGTCTCTTTGATCACAATGATACAGGCAAATTGGACAACTATGTGGCACAGTGGATGGAGTGGTGGGTCTGGAGTCAGGAATTATCTTCCTGAGTATAAATCTAGCTTCAGATACTTCCTAGCTGTGTGATTCTGGGCAAGTCACTTAATTCTGTTTGCCTCAGTTTCTTCATCTGTAAAATGAGCTGGAGAAGAAAATGACAAACCATTCCAGTATCTTTCCCAAGAAAATCCCAAATGAGGTCATGAAGAGATAGATGAACATGGTTGCAGACAACTGAGCAACAACGTGGGTAAATTATTCTTAGTGGTAGAATATTTTCTGTGTGGCAGATCCTCTGGTGACTTGATCAGAGAACTGGGAAAAAAGGAAGTTTGATTCATCATGGGAACTAGTTGGTCCATAAGATCCCATGTGTGCAAATCATAGGAATCAGAGGGTTTTGTTTTTTGAAGGGACCATAGACGTCATTTAGCCCAACCCCTTACTTTACACATGAGATTATAAATTTCAATCTATAACACCTCCCCTCCCCACTTTGTATATGAAGAAACTGTGGCACAGAGAGATTAAGTTTAGGGCAGCAGAGTAAGAAAAAAAGTAAGATGGGATTTGAGCTCAGCTCTTCTGGAACCCAAGTTAAGTTCCCTATCCACTAAGCCATGCTTCCTTAAACCTCAGAGAACTTACCCAAGGTTATATGAAAGGACTGTTTTTTTATTTTTTTTCTTAAGAATAACTGGTTTTTGAACTCAGGTGTTCAGACTTGTATTTCTGCTAATATTCACAATAATAACTAATATTTACATAGAGCTTTGGTGCTCACAAATCATTTTACATTTTATCTCATCTGATCCTCACAAAAGTTTTGTGAGGCAATTGCCAATAATAGCAATAATAATAATAATAATAATAATAATAATAATATCACATTTTATAAAAGAGGAAATAGAATCTGAGAGAACCAAGGTGATTTGTCCAGAAACACACAGTTAATAAGTGTCTGAAGTAGGACTTGAACTCAGACCTTCCTGACTTCACATTTGGCAGTCTATGTACCAGTCTTATAAACATATTCATAATAATATGAATGACTGACAGTCAGCAAATGTTCTTTACTCTCCAAAGGGGAAGATAAAATCTAAAGACATTGTTTTCCAATGGTTGAATTTCAGATAATATCTCAACATTTTAGGTATGCTTATGGGACGGACATAAGGATGACAGGTGTGCATGGATGGATTGTGTGTGAGAGGTCTGAGAAATGTGAGAGGTGTGCATGGATGGAATATTCACATTGATGTGCTCAGAGACCTACGGAGTAATACATAGGAAAGTGCATTAGAGAAACAAAGACATCTTGTTCAAGATGATCCTCCCACCTACCACAGGGTAAATCCTGCCTAAACCCATTTGGAAAAAAAAAATCTGTTCTGACAGTATCATATTTGGAGCTTATAAAGCCCTCCCGCTTTGTCACCTTTCAAGTTGCACTTTTTAGTTCCAAGAACAACATCTGCTTTGAAATATGAGCCACTAACTAGTTACCTAACCTAAGGTAAAAGATTACCCTTTCCCCAGCCAATCAACATTGACTTTCTGATATTTCCTTGTGATAATATTCTCGGAGAGATAACAATGGTGTTGTGAGAGCACCTGGCATATGAGGAGGAGGGTTAGTGGGAGAGAATGATATTCAGAGGGATCCTAAATTTGATTATCAATAAGAAAATGAAGACCTGTTGCAGACAATTCTGCACATTCTAATCTCTGAGGGAGAGTGAGCTCAGCTGGGGATTTCTAGTTATTGGGCAAACAACAGAGCTGTTGACAAGGCTCCCTGGATGCTGTAAAGTGCTTCCACATGGGCAAGCAGAAAGGAGAGGGACTAATAAATAATTCGGGTTTTCATTTTCTCCCTTTCCATCCTGGCCACGTGGTTTACATTTAATTTCGTCCCCTAGACAATAAACATTTGTGGAGTGCTTTGACAGCAACAACAATCATAATAATACAATAATAATAATAATAATAATAACAATAATAACATGATAATAACACAACAGGAATAATAATAGCTGACCTTAACATAGAACTTTGCAAGTACTTTCCACAAATTAATGGTTTGCATTTATATAGTGCCTTAAGATTTGCAAACTGTTTAGCATATGTTATCTTATTTAAGTCACAAAATAACAGTGTGAGGGAGATATTATTACTGTCTCCATTTTACATATGAAGAGAATGAGTCACATATATAGAAAATGTCTCGAGCAGGAATTTGAACTCAGGTTTTCCTGATTCTAAGGATGACATTTCACTGATTGCACCACCTAGCTAATGAGCAATCAGAAATTGAATGTGATCTCATTTTTACATTCAATATTTTATGCATTATTCTACTTGATCTTCAACCAGCATAATTCCTATTATTGTCTAGGTACTTTGAGAAATACAAAAGAAGGTCCTGTCTTTGCCCTAATAAATTTTAGTTGAAGGGAAAATAAATATAGAAAGAACAATTTAAAAAAACATTGCAAGAAAGCATAAAGCCAAGTGCTGACCTGTCTCAGAGGTACCACTAGACCTCAAAGAATGTGGAGGACCACGCTAGTCAGAATGATTAAGAAAGACCAAGGAGAGACAGGATCCAGATGGAATGCTCTAGCATTGGTGTCATGATCTTCTTAGAATCTGGCAAGGACTTCCTTAGGTAAGTAGAAGATCACCAGCAAATAAACAAAGGTGTTAATGAGCATGACCTTGGAGGGGATCCAACTGACCACTACTCAGTAATTCTTAGGGAAGTGCGTCAGAGGAACAAAGACATCTTGACCAAGATGATTAGCATGTATAAAATTGTACATTCTGCAACAGGTCTTCGTTTTTTGATTGATAATCAAATTTAGGAGCCTTCAGAATATCATTCTCTCCCACTAACCCCCCCTCCCCATATGCCAGGTGATCTAAGAGACTCTGCCCTCATTGTTATCTCTCCCAGAAAATTATCTTAAGGAAATGTCAGAAAGTCAATGCTGATTGTCTGGGGAAAGGGTAATCTTTTACTTTAGGTGTTTTGCTCAGTAGACAGGTAACTGGTTTTGGAGCAAAAACCATCAAGTAAGAACAAAGAGAGAGTTAAAGTTAGGTAGAATGGGGCCAACTGAAAGGTTTTGATTTTTGCATATATAATGGACTTTATATTTCTGTTCCAAAGTACTGAAATCTCATCTGAAAGCTGTATTTCTTTATCCACATAGTTGAGCAGTTTTTTTTCCATTTCTATTTGGAGGCAATCAGGGTTAAATAACTTGCTCAGGGTCACACACAGTTGTCTGAGGCTGCATTTGAACTCAGGTCCTCTTGACTTTAAAGCCAGTGCTATTTGGTTCACCAACTAGTTGACCTAGAATTTTTTCCTTTGAACTAAACCAAAATTCCTTCTCTACTCCTTTCAAACGCTAAAATGTTAATTTGTAACAGTGAAAATATCTTACATTCTGTATGAATTGATTGAAGTCTTTTTCTTTACACAGTTTTATTTTTTCCCTATCTTCTTCAACACTAAACACTGTGAAAGAAAGGGACCTGAAGGGGTCAGTGGAATACAATACCCATGGGCCCCCATTTCTGTTAAGAACATTTTCATTTTCTGTGGAAAAGGTTCTCCTTAATAATCCCTGAAGTCTTTTCAGATTCTTACATTCTATGAATCTATGATATAGAATAAGTTAAACTCATTAGCAGTAAGAAAGAAAAAAAGGATGGAAACAACTATTTATTAAGCACTTATTATGTTGCCAGTTGTGTTAAACATTTTACAAATATTTCATTGCTCCTCACATCTTTTACCCATCATTTCATCTGACCCTCACAATAATCTTGTGAGGTTAATTCTATTATTATCCCCAATTTACAAAACTGAGACTGAGAGAATGATGTCTTCTGAGTCTTCTGAGAAGACGTTTGCTGCATTATTCAAACTCAGGTCTTCCTGACTCAAGTCTAATACTCTAATCACTCTGATCATTGAGACCCCAATATCCTTCTTCTCCTCTCTATTTTTTATTATCTCTCTCAGTGATTATGGGTGCTTAGTAAAGATTTGTTTGATTTATAAGAAGTAACACCCAGCATACCAAATATGTTGAACACCAGATGCTTGCCAATCTTTGGTTCAATTTGGTGAGTGATCTCAGACTCTATAGGTCAGGGCTAGGAAACCTTTTTCTGCAAAGGATCATTTGGATATTTATAACATCATTCTTGAACCATACAAATCCACTTAAAAATAAACCTGCTATCTTTGGTCAAAAGTTTAATTGATTCAACTTTAAAAAGCTCCTAGATAGGGGGAAGCTAGGTGATAGAGCACAAGCCCTGGAATCAGGAGGACCTGAGTTCAAATCCAGCCTCAGACACTTAATAATTACCTAGCTGTGAGACTTTGGGCAAGTCACTTAACTGTATTGCTTTTCAAAAAATAAAAAAAGCTCCTAGATTTATTGAATTTTGAATCCTGCTTGCAGGTGCCAAAGCAGCAACAGACCAAATGATTTATTGGTCTGGGATTGTGGGCTGGATGTTCCTTGCTCCTGCTATAGATAATGGTCAGGATCTAGGAACACAGTGGACACAAGATTTTATATACATAAGAAGACATATACATAATCAATTGTGTGTATAGCAAGCATTATCCTTGCAAAAGCTCCTGCAGATGGAATTTTGATTTCTTGATGAATTTCATACTGAATTGCCTGACAAGTAAGTGCATTTTGTTAGTCTAACCATGTTGTCAAGCCATGTAAATAGCACTGAGTGGCAAAGTTCATCATAAGAGCTGCTGTACCACTTTTTCTTAATCAAGAATTACAACAGGCTGAAATGATCCCTAAACAGTACTCCAGGTGTTGTGGGTTGGAGCAAGGGAACTCTCAAAGCTCTCAACTCATATAAGTCACCCTTTTTAGAACTATGACAACAAAAAGAAAATGTGAAATGATAATATAATTGTAAATCAAGAGTTCTAAGGGATTTCAGAGACTTCTAGTCCAAGTCTTTCATTTTACAGACCAGGAAACTGAGACCGGGGAGGTTGTGACCAGCCCAATGTCCTATAGGTAGTAAGTATGAAAGATGGAATTTGGACCTAGTTCCATTGAAGTGTTGATGTTTCTTTGCAGAACGTCTGTTGTGTATATTACCACTATTAGAAGGTGATTGTTATTATTCAGTAGTGTCCAACTCTTTATGACCCCATTTAGAGTTTTCTTGGTGGACTGGTTTGTCATTTCCTTCTCCAACTTATTTTATAGATAAGGAGACTGAATTAAGTGACTTGCTCTGGGTCAGGCTAATAAGTGTCTGAGGTCAGATTTGAACATACCAATAGAAGAGAGGATCCCATGACCCCAAATTTCTCCAGAAGAATTCAGCCTAGGATTTATGGGAAACTTTTAAGATGAAATTCTGAAGAGGAGAAAAGGGAAAGAGCACTCTGAAGAGGAGAAAAAAAGGGGAAAGCTGTTAAACATATTAATGGGGACTCATGGAGAGCTCATCAATGTACTTAGTTTCAAAAACACAAATATAGGAGATGGGATAAAAAGCAGATAATGGAAAATGAATTTGGAAAGCATGGCAGTCTTAAAAGAAGAGTGTCAGGGGTCTAAAATCTCAGAATGAGTGTAAGAAGTCAAGAAAGGCTAAAAAAGGCTTTGGGCTCCATTAGAGACCTTCTTCCAAGTTTATATCAATCAAGTTATTAATGCCTTTTCCTTTAGTCATTATTCAACCAGTTCTGATTTTAACTAATCATGTTATTGTTTAGTTTGTATTTCTTTATTTTGATCAAAAAATAATATCAAATAATATCACTTTACTAAATTCTTTATATAGCACTGGTTCTCAAAGGACATTCTGTAGGGTAATAATGTACCATGAATTATATGGAACTTAACTCTTGCAAACACAATCTTCTGATTGCTAACGTGGCATAGATAATAAGGAATTCTACTGTGCTATAATAAAAAAATGAAGATCATAATTACAGAATTTCTCTAACCTAAAGAATCTAGCAACCCTGTCAAAAGAAGAAATGTTATTAGTCTAATATAAACTGTTCTTAGTAAATGGGTGTTATCTTTCCTTTCTATATATTCACAAACCTTACTTTAAATATTTTTATTTATTCTGTTTTTAATTTATGGAATAAAAAGTATTTTCATAACATAGTATAATAAAAAGATGATTGCCCATGAAACTGCAAATCTATTATCTACAACTTTCTATTCCTTTAAAATATATATAATAAAGTTATCATGTCATTTTCTTTCTCCCCTTTTTGTCTTCTCTACCTCTCTCCACCCTAGAAATGTTTACCATTAGACACAAATATGCATATGTGTGTGTAAAGAGAATGCAAAGTTTCAGTCTGCTTATCATGATCAAATTGTAAGCTACTGGAAGGCAAGGACTATCTTTTACTTCTTTTTGTGTTCCTAGGGCTTAGAATAGTACCTTGCATATAGTAGTTGCTTAATAAATATTTACTGATTGATTGATTGTTCTTTGGTTACTATAAAAACAAAAGGTCAGCTGGATGGCACAGAGGATAGAACACTGGGTCTGGAGTCAGGAAGGCTCATCTTCCTGAGTTCAAATCTGGCCTCAGACACTTAGTAACTGTGCAATCTTGGGCAAGTCACCTAACCCTGCTTGCCTCAGCTTCCTCATCTTAAAATAAACTGGAGAAGGAAATGGTCACCTTTGCCAAGAAAAAAGGGGCACAAAGAGTCAGACATGACCAAAACTGGAATAAATGACAACAATTAAACAAAGCATTCAATATTGAGTCTTCTCAAAGGTAGTCTATTCTATATACAAGGTGCCTTGATAGATACAAGAAGCAGATCTTTGTTTAGTTTAATACCAAGAAAGGCATAAAATAGGAGCTACTGCTTTTCCCCCAAATTCTTTAAACTGTTATTCAGGAAGTCTCACCTAGAGACCAACTGGGAAAAGAATTTCATGTGGATAGGGAGGTTCACCAGTTATTCCCATTTGTGTATAATTATGCTGATTATATCAAGCTCTAGAATATTACAGAGTCTCATTAATATGAATCACAGAGATACATAAGAATCTGGCCTAAAAATCTTCATTGAAAAAATTAAATGGGTGAGGAATTCTTATTTTCTAGAAATGTATGCTAGTTGAACATTAATTTCAGACAATCATTACATATGGACAATGAACTAGATCAGAATAAAAGAAGAAAGGAATGATCTCTGCCTGGAATTTGGGAAATGACTGAATTTTTGAAACAAGCCAAAATACCATTTTTTTAAATACTAGGATTTTGGGACAAATGTTTTAGAGTTGTACTTAATGGAATACCATAACTGAAAAGAGTCAAAATTGTAAGTCACTCAAAGGTCAACAGAGAGACATGTGGTGAGCATTAGCAGTCTGTTGCATATTACTGACAGTGAATATAAAGTTATATGGAAGAAAAGATTTAAGAAAAGAAAGATTTAAAGAAAAAATTTAAGAAAAGGAAAGGGAAATGGGCCACTTATGTAGGAAGAGTGAGAAAGATCAGATGGAGAACCCTGGTGCTCCATTGACACTTATACCATGCTAACAGACCTAGACAAAAAAAAAATCTCCAGGACACTGGGTAACCTATTTCTGAATGATTTCCTGGAAGACTTAGACCAAATATCACTTAGCATGATAAGATTTATATATGAGTTATTGTCTGCATTATTGGAAGGAATAACCATCTCAGTGACAACACAGAATTGAGAGAATTGACAGGATTAAAAAGTAATTGAATGAACCATGCTACTCCATTTTGGGACTCAATTCTAGACCTAGCTCAGTTCCTTTCTATTCTATGATGAGCCTAGTCTAGTTTATGTCTTGTAAGAAACTATATTAAATTGTGGTAATCAAGAGAAAACTTTATTCTCTTGTTTGAACCTTGCCCTGTTTGGCTGGGAAAGTGGATCACCTCTTTCTGCTGCTTAGAGACTCTTAACTAAGGACCTAGGTTATGCTGATCAAAACCCAGTCTAATCTAACACGATGTAAGGAGTTTTTTCATAATTATATATCTCAAGCTGAAAACTGGTTTTGTACTGGTTAATCAGTTATCCTTTCCATATTTCTTTGATTATCATCCCTTGGGGGGGGTGAGATACCTCTTTTTCTGATTTCAGGAAATTTCAACTATTTTCTCTTCCACTCCCAGTGTGTAAAGTCCCTAATCTTTTCTCAACTTGAAGTCAAATTACTTAATTTGTATCCTGGTTATATATTTTCTTTAAATTAATTGATCTTATTTTATTAATAAAATAAATATTTTCTCCCCTGTGTTCAAGGTTCCAGATTTATACTGTGAAAGTCTAGTACTGACATATAATGCAATTGACATGCATCATTTAATAAATTGATATGCTCAGAAGTCAAATCTTTAGTTCTTCAGTCAATTCATCTTTGACCCATATCAGAAGGCATTTATTAACTACTTTTAGCAATATAGCATTTATTAATTCCTTATGTGCCCGGATCTTTGTTAAGATTATTAATACAAAAAGTAAAACATTTCCTGCTTTCAAAGAAATGACACGTTAAGTGAGAGAACTAATAGGTATGTGACTAGGCACACGATAAATATAGAATAGATAGAAGGTAACCTTAGAGAGGAAAACTCTAGCAGTTGGTGGAAAATAGGAAAGACCTCCTGAAGAAGGCATTCTTTTAGCTTAGTCTTGAAGAAAACCAGAGATTCAAAGAGGTGGAGGTGAAGGGAGAACAGCAATCCAGGCACTGGTGACAGCTGGTGCAAAGGTATGAAGGTGGGAGATGTAAGACTACTGCAAGTGTGTGTGTGAAGGGGAGTAATGTGTAAACGATTGGAAAATGGGAAAAGGGAAGGCTATGAAGGTATTTATATGTGAAATGGAGCAGTTTATAAATGATGTGTAAGTGGAGAGAAGGGGTTGACTTTGAGAGAAGAAACAGAGAAGAGAATGAAAAGATTGGAATTGATTGAACTTTTAAGGTGAGAGAGAACAAGGAATAAAAGGTAAATGCTCAGGTTATAAAATGTGGAGGTCTAGAAGGATGATGGTGCTGTTAACAATTACATAGAGGTTCAGAAGGGAAAAAAGATAATTTTTTAAACTATAGAACTTGAGATACCTACATTTTACCCAGTTGAAAGTGTCTAGGGGTGGTTAGGTGGTGCAGTGGATAAAGCATCAGTCCTGGAGTCAGGAGTACCTGAGTTCTAATCTGGTCTCAGACACTTAATAATTATCTAGCTGTGTGGCCTTGGGTAAGCCACTTAACCCCATTTGCCTTGCAAAAACCTTAAAAAAAGTGTCTAGTAGGCTTTTGGTGATAGAGGGTTGAAGCTTAGAGAAAGACTAGAGCTGGATATATAGAATTGGAAACTATCTGCTTAGAGCTAGAAATTGAACCAATTTGAGCTGCTGTAGTCATCCAGTGAGAGAGTGTAGAAAAGGAAAGAAAGGAAGGCCCAGGACTGATTCTTGGGGAACATCTAGAGTTAGATGGTATGGCGAGGATGATACATTAGCAAAGGAAACTCAGAAAGAATGGTCAGGCAGGTAGAATGAGAACTAATAAAGAGTGATGTAGCAAAAACACAGAGAGAAAATCCAAGAAAAGAAAGTGGTAAATAGTATTAAGTGATTCAAAAGGAGTATAAGAAGGATGAAGATTAAGAAAAGGACTTTTGATCTGTCAACTAAGAGATCACTGTTAACTTTGGAGGGGGCAGTTTAAATTAAGATTTGGGAATAGAAACTAAATTTCAGTAAGTTTAGAAGAGAGTGAAAGGTAAGTAATTGGATGTGATCAGTGTTCATACCTCTTTCAAATAGAGAGGAAATTTAGGTTGATAGGAGGGATGATGAAATTTAATGAGTTTTTTTTTTTTTTTTAACAAATGGAGGCTTTGTGTCTGTAAGTAGCAGGAAAGGAGCCTGTAGATATAGAGAGGGTAAAAATTTTTTGGGGAAGGGGACATGCTTGAGAGGATAATGTGCTGGAGAAGGTGGGAGCTATAGGATCAAGGGCAGATGTAGAGTAGTTGACCTTGGTGAGAAGGGTGACCACTTCATTAGAGACTGAAGGAAAGAATGCTTTTTTTATGAAAGATTTTATTTTGAGTTTTACAAATTTACCCCATTCTTGCTTCCTTCCCCCCACCACCCACAGAAGGCAGTCTGTTAGTCTTTACATCGTTTCCATGATAAGCATTGATCTAAGTTGAATGTGATGAGAGGGAAATCATATCCTTAAAGAATAAAGTATAAGAGAGATAGCAAAATTACATAATAAGATAATGGTTTTTTCCCCTAAATTGAAGGTAATATAGTCTTTGGTCTTTGTTCAAGCTCCACAATTCTTTCTCTGGATACAGATGGTATTCTCCATCACAGATAGCCCCAAATTGTCCCTGGTTGTTGCACTGATGGAATGAGCGAGTCTATCAGGGTTGATCATCACCCCATGTTGCTGTTAGGGTATACAATGTTTTTCTGGTTCTGCTTCTCTCACTCAGCATCAGTTCATACAAATCCTTTCATGCTTCCCTGAATTCCCATCCCTCCTGGTTTCTTTCTTTTTTTTTGTTAATATTACTTTATACATTACTAAAATATTCTTGTTTAAGAGTAAACATAATACTCCCCCCCGAAAAAAAAATCTAAAACTGCATGAGAAATAAAGTAAAAGAAAGAGAAAAAATGTGTTTCACTCTATGTTCTGATACCATCAGCTCAGTCTTGGGTGGATCACATTCTTTATCATAAGTCCATCACAGTACTTCCATATTTTTCCACAGTTGCTGTGGCTGATTGTAATTCCCTCCATCCATTCCTCCCCCTACCATACATTATGTTTTCTCTCTCCTTTCACTCTGTCCTCTTTTTTTAGGTTTTTGCAAGGCAATGGGTTAAGTGGCTTGCCCAAGGCCACACAGCTAGGTAATTATTAAGTGTCTGAGACTGGATTTGAACCCAGATGCTCCTGACTCCACTGCGCCACCTAGCCACCCCCACTATGTCCTTCTTCTAAAATGTGCTGTAGAGTAGCTGAGTGGCTCAGCAGACAGAGTACCAGCCCTGGGGCCAAGAGGCCCCAAGCCCACATACCACCCCAGAGACACAACAACCACCCAGCCCTGTGGTCCTGGAAAGGCCACCCAATCCCAGCACCTTGCAAAAAGTAAAACAGAAAATGTGTTATATCTGACTATTCTCTCCTGTGATCTACCCTCTCCTCTGTCACCCACATCCTCCCTTCCCCCGTCCCCCTTCTCTCCTTTTTACTCTAGATGTCTATACCCTACTGAGTGTGTATGCTGTTTCCTCTCTGAGCCATTTCTGATGAGAGTGAAGGTTCTCTCATTCCTCCTCACCTTCCCCCCTTCCATATCATTGCAAAAAAAATTATCTTTTAGGGTGGCTAGATGGCACAATGGATAGAGCACCAACCCTGGAGTCAACCCTGAGTTCAAATCCAGCCTCAGACACTTAATAATTACTTAGCTGTGTGGCCTTGGGCACGCCACTTAACCCCATTGCCTTGCAAAGAAAAAAAAATCCTAAAAATTTTTTTAATATGATATATATATATATATTATATGACATATATATAAGATATATGATATATCTTAGCCTGTTCCACCTCTCCTTTCTCTTACTCCCAGTACATTTCCCTTTTAGCCACTGACCCCATTTTTTATAATATATTAGATCTCCAAATTCAGCTCTCTCCTGTGTTTCATCTATATAAGCTCCTTTTACCTGCTCTATTGAATGAGAAAGTTCATATGAGTATTATCAGTATCGTTTTTCTATGCTGGACTACGTGCAGTTCATCATCATTTAGTCCCTCGTAATTTACCCCTCTCCTCCACTCTCTATTCTCCAACTGAGTCCTGTATTTGAAGACCAAACTTTCTGTTTAGCTCTGTTCATTCCAACAGGAACATTTGAAATTCCCTTGTTTCATTGAAAGTCCATCTTTTACCCTGGAAGAGGATGTTCAGTTTTACTGGGTAGTTGATTCTCTGTTGCATTCCAAGCTCTTTTGCCTTCTGAAATATTATATTCCAAGCCCCATGAGCCCTTAATGTAGTTGCTACTAAGTCCTGTGTAATCCTGACTGCAGCACCACGATATTCGAATTGTGTCCTTGTTGCTTGTAATATTTTCTCTTTTACTTGGGAGTTCTGGAACTTGGCTATAATATTTCTGGTTTTTTTTGGGGGGATCTCTTCCTGGGGTAGATTGGTGGATTCTCTCAATTTCTATTTTGCCCTCTGCTTCTAGGATATCAGGGCAATTTTCTTGTAGTAATTCTTTAAAAATGAGATCAAGGCTCTTTTCCTGATCATGACTTTCAGGTATCCAAATAATTTTTAAATTATCTTTCCTGAATCTGTTTTTCAGATCAGTTGTTTTTTCAATGAGATGGTTCACATTTTCTTCTAATTTTTCATTCTTTTAGTGTTGAAGTACTGTGTCTCCATTCTACATCTAAAGGATTTGTTTTCTTCAGAGAACTTCTTTTTCCTCCTTTTCCATCTGGCCAATTCTGCTTTTTTAAAGCATTCTTCTCCTCAATAACTTTTTGAACTGTTTTGTCCATTTGACCTAAGCTGGTTTTTAACATGTTATTTTATCCAGTATGTTTTGGATCTCCTTGACTAAGCTGCTGACTTTCATGTTTTTCCTGCATCTCTCTCATTTCTTTTCCCAATTTTTCTTCTATCTCCCTTACTTGATTTTCAAAATCTTTCTTGAGCTCTGTCATAGCCTGAGCCCATCTTCCATTTTTCTTGGAGTCTTTAGATGCAGAAGCTTGTACTTCCTCATCTTCAGATTGAGTATTTTGATCTTGGGATCAAAGACAAAGTATTTGTCAATGGTCAGATTTCTTTTGTTTTTCTGGTTACTCATTTCTCCAGCCTGTGCCTGGTTTTGGGGTGCTTCCTGAACTTTTTAGTCTTATTGGGACACCCCCACAAGGACCTCAGTGTGTGAGGCTCTGACTACTCTCCTGGTCTGTTAATGACTACAAGCACACCCCTCTGCCACAGAGCTGAAGGGGGAGGTCCCTGTTCTATGAGGGACCTAGACTGCAATCAGGATATTAATGTGATCAGAGCCCAAGAGTCCTGTTCCAGGGACAGAAGACAGACCTCAGAAGTCTCCCTCCACTCGGTCCAGCCCACTTCAGTGGGCTGAACACTCAGGGTGCAGCTGACTAGAGGCTCCTGCTTGCTGGCTCTACCCGCTTATTTCCATTTCCTAGATCTGGGCTGCCAGCCATGCCACAGCATGCTCATTCTGGCAGAGGTCTCCCTGCTAATCTTCCAAGTTGTGCTTGGTTCTCCCTGGGTGCAGGTTAGGAAACTGCTTCTACTGCCGGAAGCCACAGCTCCCAGGCACCCTGGGGCTGTTCTGGGGAGGCTAAAGTTTCTTCACTCTGGTGGAGCTGCCTTCTAACTCCACGGAAGAGAGTTTTTCCACTATTATCCTGTTTACCTTGGGCTGAGGAATTGCCTCACAGGATCTTTCTGTGGGTTCTGTCTTCTGAAAATTTAGAGTCATAATTTTAAGATTTTTGAAATATTTTGGAGAGAGCACCTAGGAGAGGCTCTTCTCCTGCCTTGATCTTGGCTCCACCCCCTGAGAGAATGATTTTGTCAGTAAGTTATAGATAGGAAGATGGCTTGTAAGATAAAGAGGATCAGAAAAGAGGGAACTCTTTGTAACTGGCTTCAATTTTTCAGTAATGTAAGAATTTGGGTACCCAATGGAGAGAATGGAATTGGGGACACTGTGGAAGGTTTGAAGAGAGAAGGCAAAATTTTGGTGACTGTAATAGAAAATCAATTACAGAAGAGTTAAAATGATTGCTTTCCTGTAGAGAGGGCCCATTTGAAACTGAAAAACTTAAATCTGTAGAGGACTCAGTCAGCACAGTTTTGTGACTTCCTCCAGTACCATATAAGTAAGAGTGGAATACTGAAGTGTTGGAATGTCCTTAAATTTCCTGTTCAACTTCAGTTCATTTTAATTTTTTTTTATGTTTTTTGCAAGGCACGCAAGGCAAATAGAGTTAAGTGGCTTGCCCAAGGCCACACAGCTAGGTAATTATTAAGTGTCTCAGGTCAGATTTGAACTCAGGTACTCCTGACTCCAGAGCCAGTGCTCTATACCACTGCACCACCTGGCATCCCGCTCATTTTAATTTTTAATGCTCATGGCACTTTTCTTACAACACCAAGAAGCACTGTTGCTGTTGTTTATCCTTCATTTTCAGAGAAATCAGTGGTGGCACCTTGAATTGGGTGGATTTAAGTGAGGCAGTGTTGCACAAACTCCTCAGCTTGACTCTTCCTAAGTCATTGAACTCCTGTGGATGGACAAAAGTCAAAACAACTGGTTTTGGTCTAGGATACAATGAATTATCTTGGTATCTTTCCAAGCTCTTTCCTCATTATTCTCATCTACTGTTCTTCCAGGAAAGTCTCCACATACTTGGAGTAGACATGCCCCTAATTTACTGATAGGTTGGAGATATATTGATTACTCTCAACCTGGTTTAATTCATCTGCTGAGACAATTTTCTGGAGGGTGGCTGCTGTACCTGTTACAGTTTCTTGGAGTCACAGGTAAAGGTGGACTCCAAAGATGCTTGAACAGTCCTGAAAAGAGCTTGGCAAGGTCTCACAACTGAGGTGGTAGTCTTCCCTGAACACAAGAAAAGATATAAAGATGGTAAAAAGGGGAGATATAGGAGTATTAGGGGAAGAAGAGAAAATTTGGAATAAGATCTTAGGGGAATCATATAGAAAAGCCATTAGAAAGAAATAAAAAAAAATTGCCTTATTGCAAACAGTCTAGTGGAGGTTGATTGCATAGATTTGAATATTGAATTCATGGGAACTAATAAGGTTAAGAAAGAGGAAAGAAAGACAGAAGCAAAGAAAGTCCATTATGATGATACAGCAAAGAACTCTAAAAGTACTCAGACAAGTAAGAGGAAAATGAAGAAAAAGCAACATTCCCCCCCCCCCCCAATAATGCTGGGTAGAAAAAATATCTAGAAAAAGGTGGAAAATGATATTTGAATGTTCCTGGATGGTTAAGATGGGTGAAAATGGAGAAAAGACCAATAGATCTGACAATTAAGAGATCATTAGTAATCTTGGAGAGAGCAATTTCAGTTAAATAATGATGTTGAATGCCAATAAAAGGTTAAGAAGTAAATGGAAGGAGTGAAAATAGAAATGATGAGTATAGGTGACTTTTTCCCAGTAATTTTAAGGGAGGAGAGATATAGCCACAGGTGTGCTGCAGACAGCTCTAAGTAGATCAGGAAAGCTAATTGTTAAATTTTCATTATGAGTATTTATACTTAGGAAATTGTCAAGCAATACAAATCAGAATTTGATTTATTGTTTTGTTTATTGTCTAGACTTGAGAAAAAGGTTAATAATGAAGATTAAATTTAAAAATCTGTTATAGTATGTTATTTTTCCTAAAGAGTCAGTTGTTAAACATTTTCCAGAATACTTCTAGATATCTCAAGGGGAATTTAGGATCAAGGGAAGATATTTGTTTGTTTGTTTAGAAAGGGGTTGATATGGGAGAAAGACAGCAGATAAGGTGCAAGGCAATCACAAGCAAAGAAGGGAATTTGGCTTGCTTTTTTCCTCTGAAACATAAGATTTATTGCGTTTACATCCATATGTCTTTTTCTAGTCCTCTGCTTCCCACCCCCTTGCAGTTGTGCTGAGTCATCCAGGCAAGAGGCGATTGGGAATCCATCTTCATTGCTATAGGAAATATGAACAGCTGCAACAGAATGGATAAAAAACACTTTGCCAAGTTAATCTTCTATGATTTACTGCTTACACCTAATCTGTTTTGGAAGTCACACTGAATATTCCAGCACCTTTGGGAAATTTCTGATGGGCACCACAGCTAGAAAACTATGTGAAGCTTATGACTTGGGGGTAGATGGGACCTTCTCCCAATCAGTCTCCCAGAATATAAATAGTTTATTAAATGGAAAAAAGAGTGCGTTCTTCTATCTCATTCAAGTCAACAAATATTTACTGAAAATTTGTTGCCTAGTACAAGTGAAACTGTAGTTTCGAACATTGAATATATCCTAATGATCAAAATTTGTTGCCTAGTACAAATACATTGGATGTAGTTGTCTGGTTGAGGGATAGAAGGGATGCAACTTCCAGTTATGGAATTTTGACTGACTATTGCTAAGTAAAAATCCCCTAAGTCTGTTGTTGTAGTAGGGTCAAGATGTCTCAGTGATCTGGAAAAGACCTACATCTAAAAGGCCAAGGTCTATTGTATTTAGGCTAAACACCAGTGGTCCTGTTCATTTCAGGTCTCTGGGTTCAAAGGGGGTCTGCAAGAGATAGTAAGAATGGTGTCTTTGTACAACACCCTCTCACTCTAATTCAAATTATATGTATGTCATGACATCATTTGATGTCATGTTCTGCTTCAAAAACCAATAAAACAACTTATTATTAAGTCACATAATCCTGTTTGTCTCAGTTTCCTCATCCATCAAATGAGCTGAAAAAGGAAATGGCAATCCACTCTAGTACCTTTGCCAAGGAAACCCTGAATAGAGTCATGAACAGTTGGACATGACTGAAATGAGCTGAACTGCCTAACTTCAGGCCAGCAATCTCTTCACTGTGCCACCAACTACCTTTATTATAATGGTCTCTTGAAAAGTTTTGTTGGCTTGGAGAGACAAGCATGTACATGAGAGCATTAAAATGAAGCAGCATATATTCATATGCTAAACTGGTTGGTATTATTGTTAAAAGCTCTTGGCCATAGCAGGGAGAGTTTCTGATGGTTGGAGCTGTCCATTAATGATCCTTGGAATGAGGTGAGCCTTGACCTGGCTTTCAAAGGATGAGTTATAACAACAGTAGCCAACATTTATGTAGGCTTTAATGTTTACAAATTGCTTATCTCCTTATTACTTATCTCCTTGATCCTCATAACAATTCTGTGAGGTCAATATTGCACACTTGATTTTCTCCATTTTACACGTGAAGAAACTGTATATCTGAAAAGCTAAAAGATCTGCCAAGGGCCTTAGAATAGGTAAATATCAGAGAAGGAATTCTAGCCTATTTCTCTCCAGACTGCAAGTCTGGTACTTTTTTTCGGTCTTGGAAGGATTTGGATGGACAAAAAATGGAAATACCCAGTGAAATCCCTTTTGGGCAGGCTCTTACCTCATTAGGGACTGAGGCAATGGGTTAATAAGAAGTATCTATGACATGGTTGAGAGTAAGCTGTAGCATCCATCTTGGCAATATCAATTTAAAGGAGCAAAAGGAGAAAGCAAAAGAGAAAAAAAAAACATCTGTATGAATGTTCCTTCATCACTCTGTTTAAGGGTGTTAGAACCATTCTATAAACCATTGCTGGTTTATAGAAAGTAGCCTATGTGTGATGAGAAAGGCATTATGAAATAATATCTTTCATTTCTGGTCAAAATGACCAAATCAACATTGCAAGGAGAAAACAGTGGTATAATTGAGTGTTCTCCACATGAGAGGGATTTGGTATGTATGATGGAACAGTGATGTAGAAAGTTTTGGAAAAAATGGATAAAAGTGTATTCAAAAGAGAGGATTCAATGAGTATAAAGAGAATAGAAGTGAATGAAATGGTGAGAACACAATGAAACCACAGCTAGACATTTGTATTCCAGGGATATGAACTATAAGTTACTCCAAAAGAAGAGGGGAATCATGCTCTAATTTGGGGGCAGGGAGGATGAGAAGAGAGGGCTATGGGTCTGCTTTGTTAAGAGATACAGAGACCTCAGGTCATTCCTTGACACTTGGCAACTGGATAAGAGGTTGGAGAGGGAAAATGGACCTTGGAGGAGCCCAAACAAGCCCACCATTCATTTGCTTCCTATTTTACATAATTATGCTTGGTTACTAGATTTTGAACTATTTTGTTTTTATTCTGCTGAAGGATTTCAAGTGCTGTTAGCCCTATTGACATTTATTGCCCTTTAAAGTTCAGGTATCTTGGAGCAAATTGTCTCACTGTAATTTCAAGTCGGGGCAGCTAGGTAGTGCACTGGGTAGAGTGCTGGGCCTCAAGTAAGGAAGATCTGAGTTCAGATTCTGGTCTTAGACACTTGTATGATCCTGGGCAGGTCACTTAGCCCTCTTTGCCTCAATTTCCTCATCTGTAAAATCAACTAGGGAAGGAAATAACAAACCAAATACCAAAAGGGGTTATGAAGAGTTGGACACAACTGAAACAATTGAACAACAAAGATGATCACATAATCCTTAATAGTCTTTTCCTGGATTTTGTGGCTCTATAAAAGGGCATTGACCTGGGAGTCAGAATCCATGCTCTAGTAATGGTTATTAACTAGTTGTGTGATTTGGAGTAAGACAACTTATTCAGACCTCCATTTTCTTATTTCTAAAATGACAGGGTTGGATTCTATCCACTCTACTACCTCTTATCTGATCTATGATTCCATACCATTCCAATACCATCACTAACCTATTATATGACTTTGGACTATCACTTGACTGCTGTGTATCTCCTGCCTAGATTTTAAATTCCTTGCAGACAAGGACTTTGCTGAAGATCTCTTTAAAATTTTTCTACAATAATTGATTTGATCACTTAAACATAGTAGATTCAATAAATTTCAGATAAAAATGAAGAAAACAAACATTTATGAAGCACCCACTATGTCTCAATTATTGTGCTAAAGGCTTTACAAATATTATCTCATTTGAGTTTTTATAACAATCCTGGGAGGAAGGTGCTATTATTTTACTCTTTTAGTGTTGAGAAAATAGAAGCAGGCAGTAGTTAAATGACTTGCCAGGGGTCACATAGTGAGTGCCTGAGGCCAAATTTGAACTCAGGTCTTTCTGAGTGCAGGTCTAAGTTCTAAACACTGGTTCCTCTAGCCACCTTCATCCTAGGCCAGTCATGGGGAATAAAATAATATAATGATTCTTCTAAAAGTATGTTAAAAGAATAAAGAACAATATAGTTCTTAGGAGAACTAAATAAATGTAAGGAATCTCTTCCTGAATTCCTGAAAATTCAAAAATGGAATCATGAAGAGTTGCACTGTGAAATGACTGAACTATTAATAACAATATGAGAATGTACTGGTAAATGTTTAACAACTCATCTTTCTTGGAAATCTATTTTAGTTTAATTTACATTATTGGCATTTTATTATAACCATCACATGCATGATAATTTTATGCTACTCTGGGACAATAATAACATAGATGGTGGCAAGTTATGAATTTTTTCTGTTGCTATTATTCCATTTCATGTAGAGACAAAGGAAGCAACAAGTCAGTGATCATCAGATGAGACCAGAAGAGACAAGTCACAGGTTGGACTTGATGTGATAGAGAAGAAGCTTGTTGTTCAGTCATTCCTGACTCTTCATGACCCCATGGATTTGTTTATGGGTCTTGCTTGATAAAGACACTGGAGTTGTTTGCCATTTCCTCTCCAACATGTCCCAATCTTACAGATGAAGGACTGAGGTAAATAAGGATAAATTAAGTAACTTGTCTAGGGTCACACAGCTAGTAAATGTTTGAGGTCATATTTGAACTCAGATCTTTTGGATTCTAGATTCAATGATCCATATACTGTGCCACCTAACTGTCCTTGAAAGACAGTCTAGTAAAATGGAAAGTATCACTGACTTTAGAGGACCTGGGTTCAAATCCCTCTTCTGGCATAACTGTGACCTTGGGTAAACATCACTTAATCTTCTTTTTTTTTTTCTGTGCAAAGAGGAGCTTGGAGTAGATGGCATCTGAGATCCCTTTCAACTCTAGACCTTTGATTCTACGAATGTTGACTGCTTGATTCTATGAATGTTAAACTGGTGCTCAGGGGCATTTCAGCACTGGAAGTAGAATCCAGGTAAGGGGGAATCTGGAAGCCAGATAGTTACAAAAAGCATAGAATGCCATTCATGCACTGGTTGGTTTTGCTGAAATGTTATTTCCCCCCTTTTTGTATTCTTTATTATGAAATATGACTTTCTGGGAGGAGGAAGGACAGTTAGAAACATGAGTGATATAAAAAAGATATTGATAAAAAAATTTTAAAAGGAAGATGTTCTCTGTGCAGGAATGGGTTCTATAGGTTCAGGATCTATAGGTATAAATGGGGAATGATAACAACTTAGGCAATCTTGACCCTATCCTCCCAGTGACTGTCACATTAGTGCCAGACAGCCAATTGACCTTAGTCCTACTGCACCTCTGAAATCCTTGGCTCAAGGAGTCACAGAAGGTCTCAGTTCAAATCACATCTTATATACTTCCTTGCTCTTATGTAGCCTCTCTATACCTCACTTTCCTTATCTATGAAATGGGTGGGGTTATACCTGATTGCCTTTTAAATACCTTAAATCCTTAAATTTATGATCTTATAGATTTCAAATTATTCTCCATAAATAAAACTGACTTTTGTTTATTGTTGTTGTATTGCCATTTCACTTGTGTATAACTCTTGTGACCCCATTTGAGGTTTTCTTGGCAAAGATGCTAGAGTGGTTTGCTATTTCCTTCTCCAGTTCATTTTATGGATGAGGAAACTGAGGCAGACTGGGTTAAGTGATTTGCTAGTGTGGCTGGATTTGAATTCAGGAAGATGGGTCTTCCTGACTTTAGACCCAGTACTCCATCTATCAGTACTCCAGTACCACCTAATTGCCTGAAACTAACTTACATAGTCTTTTTTTAAGTGGATCTGATTGTTTCTGGAACTTCAATGCTGGTCTCACACTGCCAGACAGAATAATATGTCTTCTTTTTTGGTTAAGTCAAGTGATGATGAGGTTGGGAATACCCCAACTTTTGCTAATAAAGTAGAATGTATAGATTTCTCTAAAGGTTAAGCCTTTTGCATACTCTCTGTGATTTTGTGTTTTTAAAAATTTCAATTTTTGGTTTGACAAAGGGATTTCTGAATAGGTCACATAAATTAGTTGACTCCATGGGGAATCATTGGCATGCACTTTTCCTATCCTCACTCCAAATTTGATTTGTTCAAATAAAAATGATGTCTAAACACAATGTGATGTACCAGAAAGTGTATGTTTACTTACACATGAACCAAGCAATCAATCAACATTTATTTAATGCCTAATAATTAATGTGCTAAGAACTAGAATCATTGGCTCATAAAACAATGATAATTTTTTTCTCCCTATTCCTGAGGAAGGAACGAATGGACAATTGTTAAATATAATCCTAAAAATTATCTTAAAGCAGTTAGGTGGCACATTGCATAGAGTGCTGGGTCTAGGTTCAGGAAGACTTTCTGAGTTCAAATCTAGCCTTAGACATTTAACTGTGATCCTGGGCAAGTCATGTGGCTCTGTTTACCTCAATTTTCTCATCTGTAAAAGAAACTGAAGGAGGAAATGGCAAACTTCTCCATTATCTCTGCCAAGAAAACCCCAAATGGGGTCATGAAAAGTTGGACATGACTGAAATAACTGAACAACAATAATAAAAAATATTAACGCTAACCTCCCCCAAAGACAAGAAAATAATTTTTAGCTGGATGTGTGTACTTGTAATTCCTGTTATTAGGGAAGCTGGTTGACCCCCTGAGCTCAGGAATTCTAAGCTTTAATAGGGTTAGTGTTAATTGGATGTCAACACTTAGACTGGAACCATCAGAGATCTTGTGGTCACCAAAATTCCCTAGTGAGGGATAAATTAGCACAGGTTGTAGACAATTTCCTTTTTCAGTTCACTTTATAGATAATAAAATTGAGGTAAATAGGATGAAGTGACTTGCCCAGGGTCACACAGCTAGTAAATATCTAAGGCCATATTTAAACTCAGGTTTTCCTGACTCCAGGTCTGGCACTCTATCCACTGTGCCACCTAATTGTGTTTGAATGTGTGAATGGTTGTAACATTTCCTGCCTGGGCTGGATAAGGAGATACAGTTTCAAAAAAGAAAAAAAAATACTCCTAGAAGTTTGATTTTGGAGAGGAATAAAAGACTATAGAATGAAATGGTGATTTAAAATTAAGTTAGTCAAATGCTTAAAGGTGGGGCCAGGCTTCTACTTTTTTTCCTTCTTCAAGAGAAAAATTTGAGGACTAAATAGGTTCAGGGCTCAGGAATGTGATTTAGTTTCTTAAACATATTCTTATTCACTCCCGTCAAATTGTCTGAGAATCCCTTTCTTGCTCATTTGGAAACAAAGTGGAAAGGTTAGAAAACTTAAATATTTTAAACATTTTTGTATTAATATGCACAAGGTAACATAACCCTTCCATATTAATGTCATCATTGAGGTACTGTAACCCATCCTGTGTATTTTCCATAGGTCATTAGCATTTAAGATCAGAGCATACTTTTAATTGGAGTCTCACAGTTTTCAGACAAACATTTTATCTCTTATGTGAAGAAGGGAAGAGACAGCTGGCAAGGAAATGCAGCTTAAGTCCACAACATTGACATATTATCTGGCTTATGTGCCTAGGACCAGACATTTTCTGTCACAGACCCCTTTGATGAGCTGTTTAATCCTATGAACCATCCTTGGAATAATTTTTTAAATATCTAAAATAAAATAAATAATTACAAAGGAAATATATTCTGTTAAAATGTAGTTGTCAGACTAAGGACTCTAACTAAATTTTCAAGAGACAAAACCCATAGAGGGACCCAGTGAGGCAATTCTCCTACTCAAGGTAACCTGGAAAAGAGCAGAAAGGCTCTGCTTCCCCGTGTCAGAGGGGTGGCCCTTCAGATGGGTGGCCCTCCAGAGCGAAAGAACTTCATCCTCCTGGAGGCAGCCCTAGGGCGCTGGGAGCTGGGGCTCCTAGCAGTGGGGGAGTTTCCTGAACTACACCCTGGGGAGCATCAGGCACAGATTGGGGGGAAGAGCGGGGCTGGGGGGGGACCTCTGCCAGAGTGAGCATGTGAAGCCCAGCCCTCAGGGCACACAGCTAGCAGCATGGTCACTGAATTCCAGATCCAGGAAACAGAAGCAGACAGAGCAGGTAAGCAGGAGCTCCCAGGGCATGAGCCCGTTGAACCTAGGGAGGGCAGTGGAGAGAAACTGCACAGCTCTGTCCTCGGCCCCTGGAAAAGGACTCTGGGGCTCTGACCACATTCAGATCATGATTGCAGCCTAGGCCTCCCCAAAGAACAGCAGGGCCCCCCCACCTCAGCCCCGTGGCAGAGGGGGGCGCATATGGTCATTCACAGACCAGGAGGGAGGACAGAGCCTCACATACTGGGACCCTTGTGGCAGTGTACCAGAGGCTCAGGAAGCACCTCCAAAACAGGCTAAGGCTGGGAAAATGAGCAAGCAGAGAAACAAGAGGAACACCATTGAGAATATTTAGCCTATGAGCCCAAGAAGGATCAAAACACTCAGTCTGAAGATGAGGAAGCACAAGCTTCTGAATATAAATACTCCAAGAAAAACAGAAATTGAGCTCAAAAAAGACTTTGAAAATCAAATGAGGGAGTTAGAAGAAAAACTGGGAAAAGAAATGAGAGAGATGCAGGAAAAACATGAAAATGAAGTCAGCAGCTTAGTCAAGGAAATCCAAAAAAATGCTGAAGAAAATAGCACGCTAAAAACCAGCTTAGGTCAAATGGATAAAACAGTTCAAAAAGTTATTGAGGAGAAGAATGCTTTAAAAAGCAGAATGTACCAGATGGAAAAAAGAGATAAGAAAACTCTCTGAGGAAAACAAATCCTTCAGACAAAGAATAGAATTCAGGGAGACTGATGAATTTACCAGAAATCAGGAATCAATACTTCAAAACCAAAAGAATGAAAAACTAGAAGAAAATGTAAAACATCTCACTGAAAGAAACAACTGATATGGAAAATAGATTTTGGAAAGATAATTTAAAAATTATTGGAATACCTGAAAGTCATGATCAGGAAAAGAGCCTTGACATCATTTTCAAAGAATTACTACAGGAAAATTGCCCTGATATCCTAGAAGCAGAACGCAAAATAGAAATGGAGAGAATCCACCGATCCCCCCCCCCCCGAGAAAGAGATCCCAAAAAACCAACCCCCAGGAATATTATAGCCAAGTTCAAGAACTCCCAAGTCAAAAAGAAAATATTACAAGCAGCCAGAAGGACACAATTCAAATATCGTGGAACTGCAGTAAGGATCACACAGCACTTAACAGCAACTACCTTAAAAGCTCGTAGGGCTTGGAATATAATATACGGGAAGGCAAAAGAGTTTAGAATGCAGCCAAGAATGAACTACCCAGCAAAACTGAATGTCCTCTTCCAGGGAAAAAGAGGGACTTTCAATGAACTAGGGGAATTTCAAATGTTCCTGTTGGAATGGCCAGAGCTGAACAGAAGGTTTGATCTTCAAATACAGGACTCAGGTGAAGCATAGAGATTGGAGGGGAAGGGGGAAATATGAGAGACTTAATGATGATGAACTGCATATATTCCTATATAGAAAAATGACACTGATAATATTCATATGAAAGTTCTCAGTTAATAGAACAGGTAGAAGGAGCTTTTAGAGAAAGCTGAATTTGAAGATAAAATATGGTGTAAAAATGGAGTCAATAGAAAAAAGGGAAATGTAATGGGAGAAAGGAAAAAAGGAGAGGGGGAATAGGCCAAGATATTACACAGTAAGATTTTTCTTTATTACAATGAGCTATTGCAATGATATGGAAGGGGGGGAAGACAAGGGGGAATGAGGGAATCTTCGCTCTCATCAGTGGAAGCTAGGAGAAGAAACAGCATATATACTCAATGGGGTATAGGCATCTTGGAGTAAGAAGGCGGGGAGCAGGGGGAAGGGGTGGGGATGTGAATGAAGGAGGAGAGGATGGACCATAGGAGGGAGAGTGGTTAGATATAAAGCATTTTTTTTTTAGGTTTTTGCAAGGCAAATGGAGTTAAGTGGCTTGCCCAAGGCCACACAGCTAGGAAATCATTAAGTGTCTGAGACCAGATTTGAACCCAGGTACTCCTGACTCCAGGGCTGGTGCTTTATCCACTACCCCACCTAGACACCCCTATGCATTTTATTTTTTATGTCTTGCAAGGGGCTGGGATTGGATGGCCTGTCCAGGACCATAGGGCTGGGTGGATGCTGGGCCTAAGGGGTGGTATGGGGCCTCTTGGCCCAAGGGCCAGGTATCTGTCTGCTGCTACTTAGCTACCCTAAAGCAGAGTCAGTGAAAGGAGAGAGAAAAATATAGTGAATGATAGTGGAGAAATGCAAAAGGAGGGAGTTGTGATCAGCAATGGCAATGGTGGAAAAATATGAAGTAACTTTTGTGATGGACTTATCATAAAGAATGTGACCCACCCGTGACAGAATTGGTAGTGTTAGAACACAAACTGAAGCAAAATTTTTTATTATTATTATTTTTTTTGGGGGGGGTGCAGGGCAAATGGGCTGGGTGGCCTGCCTGGGGTTGGATTCGGACCTGGGTGCTCCTGGCTCAAGTGCCAGTGCTCTGTCCACCACCTAGCCACCCCTACTATTATTACTATTTTATTTTATTTTAGGTCCTTTTTTTTCTTCTTTTTTTGGTTTATGCAGGGCAGTGGGGTTGGCATGGCTTGCATGTCACACAGCTGGGTGATTGTTGTGTGTACAGGGCCGGATATGGGCTTGGCTGCTCCTGGCTCCAGGGCTGATGCTCCTTCTACTGCGCCACCTGGCCATACCTACAATTATTGCTATTTTTTTATTTTAATTTTAATTTTAATTTTTTTCTCTCCCCTTTACTTTTTCGCTCAAGTGAGTCTATATTTTTGGGGGGAGGAGGTATTTTGTTTACTCTTAAACAAGAATATTTCATTAATGTATAAAAATTGTACAAAATAATAATAAATAAATATTAAAAATGTAGTTGTCATTTTTTTCTAATCCATTAGAATAATTTTTGGCAAATTAATTGGAAAGGCATCAAATACATAAATCAGTTTAGGTAAAATTGTCATTTTTATTATATTAGCCTTTTCTATCCATGCAGTATATATGTACATGTATGCCATATGGAAAATTGTTTATTATTAGAATTTTAATATTATAATTGATAACATTGATAATATGTATTATAAGATTACATTATAATCTTTCACATGTATATATTTATGATGTTTATAGTATATCTAATATAATATAGATATGGTAATATGCATAATATTTACAATAATTCACATGTGTGAATTTGTAAACATATGAATAATCATGCATGCACGCACATATATGGAATGGAATGGCATCTTGTAGCACAGTAATGTACACATGATATAATATGACAAAATAATATATGATCAATGAGACATGACATAATAAAAAAAGGAAATGCAGTTATAAAATATTTTTTAAAAGAGTTCTGAACTAGCTTCAGAACCCCTGATGTAGGAGATATAGAATCATACAGTGTTAGAATTGGAAGAGGATATAGTACTCATCTCTTTCAATTTATAGAAATTGAGGCCTAGAGAAGGAAAATGACTTGGCAAAGGTCACAAAACTACTTTGATACAAAAAGGAGATTAAAACTCAATATCATTTGACTCCCAGTCTATCCTACTTTCCATTGAGAGATAGGACAATGGAAGAAGATAAATAAAAGAATTTTTAGTCCAAAGGGTGGGTTAAGAAAAATTAAATTGGAAGTACTTACTATTTCCTCTTCTTCCTTTCATCCAAATCCTATCTATCCTTTGAGTCCTGGTTCAAGCCTTAACACATTTACAAAGCTTTTCTTTCACTATTTTGGTCCCCACTAGTTTTTTCATTCTTTGAATTCCCACAGGACTGATAGTTTGAATTGACCAATTTGTTGCATCTGAATCTATATGCTTCAATCAACCTGATATCTCATTCACTGGGTACTCTCTCCACAGCCCATTCACACCTTTGCAACTTGTTTGTGTCCTCTTATAAATTCCCCACAGGTCTTCTGGCCAAGATAGCTGCCTGAAAAGGAGGCAGACCCTTCAGCAACCATATACCAACATGCCTAGCTATACTCAGAAATTTTCATCAAACCAAATAATGATCAAGAAATTCAATAAGAAATTATACTAAGTGACTTCTACCCTAGAATTGGAGAAATCAGTAGAAATCTGAGGTGATAGAAGAGGGATCAAGAACAAAGCAAATGTCTTGGCAAAATAGGCTCCTGGTGCAACCGGAGAATGGCTGCAAGGCCATGTGTCCAGAGGAAGGAAGAATGGAGGATTTCTCTGAAAAAATTGAAAGGGTAAGGATTTTAGAAATTCTGGAAAGCAATGGACCATGCCCTTGAACACCAACAATCTAGTCTTAGGGCCTCTGACATTCCAGATGTTCTGTCTTGAGGTGTCAGAAAAGGCCCTAAAGATCTGTACTTTGAACCTTGAAGATTGGGGAAGAGAAGTAGTAGTCATAGGAGATTAGCACAGTATCTAGGGCAAGATCACATACAGCCAATAATTCCATACAAAAGAATGAGCAGGGATTGGAGCCTGATCCTGTCATAAAACCCCAATTCATTAACTAAAAGTTAGAAAGATGAATTTATCAAATAAAATTTGATTTTGCTGGTCAATCAATATAAAAAAAAACTTGTTACAAATATATAGATTTTTCCCCAAAGAAGGAGAGAATAATAGACTCAAGGAGAAAATGGATTTTCCATAAAGACTACATGAATAGCTTTAAAAATGAAGAAGAAGATAAAAAATGAAATAAAAGCTTTGGAGGAAAGTATTGAAATGAAAATAAATAGTTTAGAAGAGGTCATAGCAATATTTACTCAACAAACAGATTTCCTGAAAACTGAAATAGCCCAAATAGAAATTCATGACTCTGTGAGACAGTGATAAATATTTAAGAAAATCAAAACACTGAAAAAATAGAATAAATGTAAGCTATTTGATAGGGTAGCCAAGTGATACAGTGGGTAAAGCATTAGGCCTGGAGTAAAGAATATCAGATTTCAAATTTGACCTCAGACACTTGTTAACTATGCAACCGGGGCAAGTCACCTAACCCTATTTTTCTTAGTTTCTTATTTGTAAAATGAGCTGGAGAAGGAAATGGAAAACCACTGCAGTATCTTTGCCAAGGAAAGTCCACAGACAAAACCCATGAGACCTAGAGAGTCAGACATAATTGAACAACTGAACAACAGCAACAAGTTATCTGTTATAAAAAAACAATTGATCTAGAAAATAAAATAAGGGAAAATGATTAAAGAATCAAATAATTTATAAATAATTTCCCCAATTGATAAATAGTCAAAGGGTATGAATAGGCAGTTTTCAGACAAAGAAATCAAAGCTATCTACAATTCTATGAAAAAATGCACTATATCACTATTGATTAATGAAAATTAAAACAACTCACACCTATCAGATTGGCTAATATGACAAAAAAAAACAATCCACGAAAATGATGAATATTGGAGGGTCACTAATGTTATATTTTTATGTAATTGTGAAATAATCCAACCATTCTGAAGAGGAATTTGGAATTATACTCAAAGGACTATAAAATGAGATTAACCCTTTGATATAGCAATATTATTGGGGTCTATATCCCAAAGAAAAAAAGGGAAAAAGATCTATTTGTTTAAAAATATTTATAACAGCTCTTTGTTGTAGTTAAGAATTGGAAATTGAGAGAATACTTTTCAATTAGGGGATGACTAAACAAACTATGGTACATATTTGTAGTAGAATATTATTCTGGTATAAGAATATTATGTGGAATATTATTGTGTTATAAGAAATGACAATCCAGGGAAAGAATTATGGACTTTGAACAAAGACCAAAGACTATTACCATCAAATTATGAAAAAGTATTATATTATTATGTAATTTTACTATCTCATATTTTATTTTGCTTTCTTTCTTTTTTTTGCTTTTCATTTATTTATTTATTTAAATTTTTATTCTCATTTTGTACAATTTTTTTTACATTAATAAAATATTATTGTTTAAGAGTAAATGAAATACCCCCTCCCCCCATAAATATAGACTTGCTTGAGCGATAAAGTAAAAGGGAGAGGAAAAAAATTGAAATAAAAAAATAATAGTAATAATAGTAGATATGGCCAGGTGGCTCAATGGACGAATCACCAGCCCTGGAGCCATGAGCAACCGAGCCCACATCCAGCCCTGTAGACCCAACAATCACCCAACCATGTGACATGCAAGCCACCCAATCCCCACTGCCCTGCAATAACCAAAAAGAAGAAAAAAAAAGACCCAAAATAAAATAAAATAGTAATAATACTAGGGGTGGCTGGGTGGCAGACAGAGCATTGGCTCTTGAGCCAGGAGCACCTGGGTCCAAAACTGGCCTCAGACAACCAACGATAACCCTGCTATGTGGCCCCAGGCAGGCCACCAAGCCCCATTTGCCCTGCACCCTCCCCCAAATAATAATAATAAAAAAAAATGTGCTTCAGTCTTTGTTCCAACACCAACAACTCTGTCATGGGTGGATCACATTCTTTATGGCAAGTCCATCGCAAAAGTTACTTCCATATTTTTCCAACGTTGCCATTGCTGATTGCAACTCCCTCCTTTCTTATTTCTCCACTACCATGTACTATATTTTCTCTCTTCTTTCACTCTGACTCTGCTGTAGGTAGCTGAGTGGCGCAGCAGACAGATCCCTGGTCCTGGGGCCAAGAGGCCCAGAACCCCCATACCACCCCTTAGGTCTAGCATCCACCTGGCCCTAGGGTCCCGGACAGGCCTTCCAATCCCAGCCCCTTGCAAGAAGTAAAAATGAAAATGTGTTATATCTGACCACTCTCCCCTCATGGTCCATCCTTTTCTCCTTTATTCACATCCCCACCCCTTCCCCCTGTCCCCCTTCTCTCCTTCTTACTCCAGATGTCTATACCCCATTGAGTATATATACTGTTTCCTCTCCTAGCCACCTATGATGAGAGCAAAGGTTTCCTCATTCCCCCTTGCCCCCCCTTCCATATGATTGCAATAGCTCATTGTAATAAAGAAAAATCTTATTATATGAAATATCTTGGTCTATTCCCCCTCTCCTTTTTCTTTCTCCCATTACACTTCCCTTTTTTCCCTACTGACTCCATTTTTACACCATATTTTATCTTCAAATTCAGCTTTCTCCTATGCTTCAACTATAAAAGCTCCCTCTACCTGCTCTATTAACTGAGAAGGTTCATATAAGTATTATCAGTGTCATTTTTCTATGCAGGAATACATGCAGTTCATCCTCATTAAGTCCCTCATATTTTCACCTTCTCCACTCTCTATGCTTCACCTGAGTCCTGTATCTGAAGATCAAACCTTCTGTTCAGCTCTGGCCATTCCAAAAGGAACATTTGAAATTCCCCTGGTTCATTGAAAGTCCATCTTTTTCCCTGGAAGAGGACATTCAGCCTTGCTGAGTAGTTCATTCTTGGCTGCATTCTAAGCTCTTTTGCCTTCCGGTATATTGTATTCCAAGCCCTACGAGCTTCCAATGTAGCTGCTGCTAAGTCCTGTGTGATCCTGACTAGCTCCGAGATATTTGAACTGTGTCCTTCTGGCTGCTTGTAACATTTTCTCTTTGACTTGGGAGTTCTGGAACTTGGCTATAATATTCCTAGGGGTTGGTTTTTTGGGATCTCTTTCTCAGGGGGATCGGTGGATTCTCTCCATTTCTATTTTGCCCTCTGCTTCTAGAATATCAGGGCAATTTTCCTGTAGTAATTCTTTGAAAATGATGTCAAGGCTCTTTTCCTGATCTTGACTTTCAGGTATTCCAATAATTTTTAAATTATCTTTCCTAAGTCTGTTTTCCATATCAGTTGTTTTTTTCAATGTGATATTTCACATTTTCTTCTAATGTTTCATTTTTTTTTGTTTTGAAGTATTGATTCCTGATTTCTGGTAAATTCATCAATCTCCCTGAATTCTATTCTTTGTCTGAAGGATTTGTTCTCCTCAGAGAGTTTTCTTATCTTTTTTTCCATCTGGCCAATTTTGCTTTTTAATGCATTCTTCTCCTCAATAACTTTTTGTACTGTTTCATCCATTTGACCAAGCTGGTTTTTAGCATGCTATTTTCTTCAGCATTTTTTTGGATTTCCTTGACTAAGCTGCTGACTTCATTTTCATGTTTTTCCTGCATCTCTCTCATTTCTTTTCCCAGTTTTTCTTCTAACTCCCTCATTTGATTTTCAAAGTCTTTTTTGAGCTCTGTCATAGCCTGAGCCCAATTTCTGTTTTTCTTGTAGTCTTTAGATGCAGGAGCTTGTGCTTCTTCATCTTCAGACTGAGTATTTTGATCCTTCTTGGGCTCATTTGCAAAATATTTCTCAATAGTGTTCCTCTTATTTCTCTGCTTGCTCATTTTCCCAGCCTGGGCTTGATTTTGGGGTGCTTCCTGAGCTTTTGGGACACTCCCACAAGGGTCCCAGTATGTGAGGCTCTGTCCTCCCTCCTGGTCTGTGAATGACCATATGTACCCCCCTCTGCCATGGGGTTGAGGTGGAGGGGGCCCCTGCTGTTCTGTGTGGGGGCCTAGACTGCAATCAGGTTCTGAATGTGGTCAGAACCCCAGTGTCCTGTTCCAGGAGCAGAGGACAGAGCTCTGCAGTCTCTCTCTCTTCACTCCCCTCCCTGAGTTCAATGGGCTCATGCCCTGGAGGCTCCTGCTTACTGGCCCCACCTGCTTCTGTTCTGGGATCTGGGCTGCTGAAAGACCATGCTGCTCCCTGTGTGCCCTGAGGGCTGGGCTCCAGGTGCTCTGGCAGAGGTCCCCCGCTGTTCCCCCACTTTGTGCTTGGTGCTCCCTGGGGTGTAGCTCCAGAGACTCCCCCCGCTGCTGTGAGCTGGGGCTCTCAGCGCCCTGGGGCTGCCTCCAGGAGGCTGAAATTCTTTTGCTCTGGTGGGCCACCCCTCTGGTGGGCCGCCCCTCCAACCCCGGGGAGCAGAGCCTTTCTACTCTTTTCCAGGTTACCTTGAGTAGGAGAACTGCCTCTCTGGGTCCCTTTGTGGGTTCTGTCTCTGGAAAGTTTAGTTAGAGTCCTTAGTTTATAAGTTTTATCAGAGAGTGCCTAAAACTTGATTCCTTCTTGTTGCCATCTTGGCTCCGCCCCCTTATTTTTCTTCCTTAAGGATATGATTTCTCTGTCATTCAACTGAGATCAATGTATAACATGGAACCAATGTAAACACTACCAGAATGCCTTCTGTGGGGGGGGGGGTGTGAGGGGAGGGAAGCAAGAATGGGGGAAAAATTGTAAAACTCAAAATAAAATAAACTTTCTTTAAAAAATGGAAAAAAAGAAATGACAAGCAGGATGATTTAAAAAAATCTGGACAGACATGAACTGATGCAAAGTGAAGTGAGTAGAACATTGTTCATAGTAACAGCAATATTGAACAATGAAGAACTGTGAATGACTTAGCAATTCTCAGCAATACAGTGATCCAAGACAATCTCAAAGAACTAATGATGAAGCTCACCGTCCCCCTCCAGAGATAAAAATGATATTATCTGAATATAGGCTAAAGCATGTTATTTTTCATTTTTGTTATTTTTTTAAATTGAGTCTTCTTATGAAAATGACAAATGAGCAAATGTTTTACAAGATTACACCTGTATAGATTATATCAACTTTCTTACTATTTTAGGGAGGGGTAAGGGAAAGGAAGGAAGAAGGGAGAAATAGAATTTGGAACAAACCTTTTTTTAAAAGTTTAAAAATGATTTTAACATGTAATTGGGGAAAATTAAAATATATTTTAAAAAAGAATCACTAAACTCTTTAAAAACTGTAATTGTAAAACTTGAACACTATTTTAAGAAATCATAAATTGAAATTTCTTAGATCTATTTGTAAAGGAAAGATCAAAAGAATCCACTGATCACCTCTTGAAAGGAACCTTCCAAGGAAAAGTCCTGGGAATGTCACCGCCAAAATCCAGACCTCCCACATCGAAGAAAAATACTGCAAGAATTCAGAAAGCTATTCAGATACTATGGACCTAAATTATAATTGAATAAGACATAGAAGCTTCTACCAATAAAAAAAAGATCTTGACTCAGAGTTGAGTAGGAATTTTAAAATAAAACACACTGGACTTTTTAATATCATCCCAACTGACGTATATGGAGCATTGTTGCTATTTCCTTTATTGCATTTCTGAAATCAGCTTCTTTGGAAAACTCTAATAAAACTGTAATCTTGATTTGGCCATAATGACTCAAAATTCTCTTCATCTTGAAAGATCACTTTAGCTCTGAAATTTACACCTCAGATTTATTCTCTGACTCCATCAACTATTCTCTCTCTCTCTGTTTAGATTGTTTCTCCCAGAACCTCCATTTAAAAAGGGTACTTCATCTCATCAAACTCACTTCATACTTCTACATCATGTCCTTTCTATCACACCTTGAACTTGGTACTGTCTTTTCTCCAATTTATTGTCCTTTTATGTATTGTTTTCCCCTATCAGAATGAAAATTCCTTGAAGAATTTTTGCATTTATAGTTGTATTACCAGGGCTTAGTACTGGGCACTATGTGCTTAGCACAAAGTGAGTCCTTAATAAATTTTTATTGACCAGAAAAAAAGAAAGATAAATTTATATGAATATTTAGATGGAGCTGTATGATGATCTTTTGCTACTGGATTCCATTGGAGGGGAAGAAATCATGTCCTTTTAGAATGTTAATGTCTTCAAAGAATATTGAGAAAAACAGAAGACATAGGGCTGAACTAGATTGTGGTTTAGAAGATGGGAAGAAGAAGGGAAGGCAAAAGGAGGAAGAAGGATATGGAACTTGCTATTTCTTATAATTAGAGTACATGAGAAGAAAAATATACAAATATGGATGAAGGGCATAAAGATAATAAATAGTTTGGTGTAGAAATACATAGAATTCTTTTTTCTGTTATTAGTATTTTTTTATTTTCAATTACATGTAAACATGATTTTCAACTATTTTTGTAAGATTTTGTGTTCCATATTTTTTCTCTCATTTTCCCTTCCCCTCTCCCCAAGATAGCAAGTGATCTGATTGATATATGTTATATATGAACTATCATATTAAACATATTTTCATATTAGACATATTGTAAAAGAAGAATCAGAACTAAAGGGAAAGAACATGAGAAAGAAAAAACACAAAACAAATTTAAAAAGTGAAAATAGTTTGTTTTGGTCTGCTTTCAGACTCCATAATCCTTTCTCTGGATGTTGATGTCATTTTCCATAATAAGACATTTGGAATTGTCTTTGATTACTGTATTTCTGAGAAGAACTAAGTCTATCATAGCAATCATCACTCAGTGTTGCTTTTAATGTGTGAAATGTTCTCCTGGTTCTGTTCACAAAACTCATTATCAATTCAGGCAAGTCTTTCCAGGTTTAGAAATACAGAAATTCATCCAGTTTGGGACAGGAAAGGAGAGTGTTAAGAGGGAAGATGGCACAAGGGAGGAAAAATCACAATTAAAATAAACTTCCTTATTTTGAAGTTAGGATTGAAAGGGGTGATAGAGAGGAAAAACTAATAACTATAATTTCATGGGGGAAGGCACGTAAAATTTTCTCTTAGATAACTGATAAATGGAAAATTATGGTATATGAATGTAGCAAAATATTATTGTGCCATAAGAAATTATGAAAGATTGAAAGTCCCCAGTTTCATTGAAAGCTCAGAAAGAAAAAAATATACATACATTTAATAGAGTATAGAAATATATCTTACTCTAGAGAAAATGAGAGGAAAGGGATGGGATAAGGGAGAGTGGGGGGGAATGAAGGGGAAGTTGGTGATAGCAGAGGGAGAGGGTACTCAGATACAACACACTTCTAAAGAGGGACAGAATGAAAGGAGAGAGAAAATAGAATAAATAAGAGTGGGGAGGAACAAAGTGGGGGGAGGGGAAATACAGCTTGTAATAAACCTGGGAGAAATATTGAAGCAATTTCTCTGGTGTACTTATGATAAAGAAGGCAACTCACCCCAGAGGCAGAGCCATTGGAATCTGAACACAGACTGAAGTACACTTTTTTTTCTCTCTCACTATTCTTGAGGTTTCTCATATTTTTTGAGGGGAAGGGGATTTATGTTTACTCTCATAATAAGATGATTGTAATAATATAAAATAAATAAATTTTTAAAAAGAAATTATGAAAGAGAGAATTTCAGAGAATCGTAGACTGATACAAAGTGGAGTGAGGAGACTCAGGAGGATAATGATAATGGAAAAAAATCATAGAGAAAAAAATTGTGAAAGATAATCAAAGCTATGACCAACCATGTTTCCAGTGCCATATTCTGATGAGATGATAGATATAGATAGACCATAAAGAGACATACATTTTTGATATCACCACTGTGTAGCTTTATTTTGATTAATTATTCTTATTTATAACAAGACTTTTCCCCAAACTTCTGGGGTGGAGCCAAGATGGTGACTTGAAGCTAACAGCTCCTAGAGCTTTCCCATTTTCACAATGTTAAATGAAGTCTCTACACAGGCATTAAAGCTACAGGTCCCTCTAAAAAAAGGAGCAAGAAAAAAAGTTCTCAACTCTAGCATCATGGAGGATATTTAGTGAAGGTCTGTCTTTTCTGAGGAATAGGGTAAGTATAGTCCAGCTAGTCAGGAGAGCAGGAAAGACTGTGGGAGGCTTCAAGCCACAACATAGTCCAGGTATCAGCAGGTAAACAGCAACCCAGGTCCCAAGGTCCCAGTTGGAGAGAGCAAGCCAGAAGGGAGAGCCCCAACTCTGGACAAAGTCTGAGCCTTGGGAACACTAGGGCAACAGATAGGACTGGGTAGGGAACAAACCACTGCATAAGCAAAGACTGGACATAAAGGAGAAAACAAACCTCTGCATGGGCAATACTTTGGCAAGCAATAAGCCTGGTACCAAACCCTAGCCCTAGCACAAAAAGCTCCTGACTATATTCCCCAAACCCTAGGAGTAGAGTTCAACTATCAAAATTAGCACAAAGCCAAAAAGAGTGCTAACCATAGAAAGCTACTATTCAGGGAGCAGCTAGGTGGCACAGTGGATAGAGCATGGACACTGGAGTACCTGAGTTCAAATCCGGCCTCAGACACTTAATAATTACCTAGTTGTGTAGCCTTGGGCAAGCCACTTAACCCCATTGCCTTGCAAAAACTACAAGAAAAAAAAAGTTACTATTCAGATAGAGATGATAAAAATGCCATCTCAGAAGAAAGCAATGACACATTACCTACATCATAGGAAGTATCAAGGAGTTTATGAATTGAACTCAAATCCAAAACCTCATGGAAGAGTTTAAAAAGATTTTAAAAACCAAAGAAGAGAGGAAAAAGAAGAAGTGAGAACAATACAGGAGAATTATGAAAAGCTGACCAAAGAAACCAACACTTTTTAAAGTAAAATGACTAACTGGAAAAAGGATTAACTCATCAAAAAATAAAATGATCAACAGGAAAAGGAAGAAAACAACTTATTTAAAAGTAAAATTAACCAACAAAAACAGGAAACATAAAAGCCAACTGAAGAAAATGAAACACTAAAAATTAGAATGAATAAATAGGAAACAATAATTTTTTTAGAAACCAAGTTTTCATCAAACAAAATCAAAAGACAAAAAAAAATCAAAGAAAATATAGAGTACCTTTTAAGAAAAACAAACAATCTGGAAAATAGATTCAGAAGAGATCATTTATGAATTATTGGTTTAACTAAAAGCCTAGATAAAAAAAAGCCTGAAAAATATCTTTCAGGAAATTATTATGGGAAAATATATATTTTTCCAAGTATACTAGATCAAGAAGACAAAATAGTACACCTCCAGAAAGAAACCCCAGGAAAAATCTTCAAGGAATATCATCCATATTCCAGAATTCTCAACTAAAGGAGAAAATAGTATAAGCAGCAGAAAAGAAGCAATTTAAAGAAGCAACTTAGATGAATTGATGAGTGAAGTGAGCAGAAGCAGGAGAACACTTTACACATTAATAGCAACATTGACTGAAGAACACTATATTAGACTTAATTCTCAGAATTACACAGGATTTATCAGCTTTGTCATTAAAGGATGAGGGCCTGGATATGATATTTCTGGAGAAAATTGAATGGAGATTGAAAAGAATATATATTTTTTATCTCTATTACATGACACATGTACCAAAATCGACCATGTCCTAAGGCATAAAAACTTTACAATCAAATACAAAAAAGGAAGAAATGATAAATGCATCCTTTTCAGGACATGATGCATTAAAAATTACATGTAATAAAGGGCCATGGAGAGATAAGCCAAAAATTGGATACTAAATAACCTAATTTTAAAGAAAGAATGGATCAAACAACAAATCATAGAAATAATCAATTGTTTCATTCAAGGAAATGATAACAATGAGACATCATACAAAATTTATGAGATGTAACCAAAGCAGTTTTTAGGGTAAATTTTGTAATGCTAAATGCTAATTGAATAAAATAGAGAAAGTGGAGATCAATGAAATGGGGATACAACTAAAAAAGCTAGAAAAAAAAAACAAATTAAATCCAATCAAATACCAAATTAGAAATTTTGAAAATCAAAGGAGAGATTAATAAATTTGAAAGCAAGAAAACCATTGCTCTAATAAATAAAACTAAGTGTTGGTTTTATGAAAAAGCTAAAAGAAGATATATTTGATTTTAAAAAAGAAAGAATACCAAATTACTAGTATCAAAAAAAGCCTGAACTTGCTACTAATGAAGAAGAAATTAAAGAGATAATTCAGAGCTATTTTTTAAATTTATTTTTCTATTATTATTATTACAATAATCTTGTTATGACAGTAAACATAAACCCCCTTCCCCTCAAGAACATGAGAAACCTCAGAAAGTGAGAGAGAGAAAAAAATGTACTTCAGTCTGTGTTCAGATTCCAGCGGCTGTCTCTGGGGTGAGTTGCCTTCTTTATCATAAGTACACCAGAGAAGTTGCTTCAATATTTCTCCCAGTTTTTATTACAAGCTGTATTTCCCCGCACTTTATTCCTCCCCACTCTCATTTATTCTATTTTCTCTCTCTCTTCTTTCATTCTGTCCCTGTTTAGAAGTGTGTTGTATCTGAGTACCCTCTCCCACTATCTTCCCTCTCTTCTATCACCTATTTCCCCCTTCCCTTCCCCCATTCTCCCCTACCCCATTCCTTTATTCTCATTTTTCTCTAGGGAAAGATAGATTTCTATACCTTATTAAGTGTGTATATTATTTCTTCTCTGAGCCATTTTTGATGAAAATGAAGGCTCACTCATTCCTCCTCACCTTCCCCCATTCTACTCCATTGAAAAAGCTTTTTCTTGACTTTTATGTGAAATATCTTAGCCCCTTCTTCTTCTCCTTTCTCTTCCTCCTGTATTTTCCTTTATTGCCCATTGACTCCATCTTTTTGCTATATTATACCATTATATTCCACTTCTTCCTGTGCTCCTTCTAACAGTTCTTATAAATGAGAAAGTTCATGAATTGTCAATATCTTCTTTCCATGCAGGAATACAAACAGTTCAATATCATTAAGTTCCTCATAGTTAGTCCTTGTCCATCCCCTCTATGTTTCATCAGAGTCCTGTACTTGGAGATCAAACTTTCTCTTAAGCTCTGGTTGTTTCAATAGGAAAGTTTGAAAGTCCCCTGTTTCATTGAAAGTCCATCTTTTCCCCTGAAAGAGGATGTTCTGTTTTTGCTGAATAGTTAATTCTTAGTTGGAAACCAAGATATTTTGCCTTCGGGAATCTCATATACCAATCCCTATGAGTCCTTAATGTAGATGCTGCCAGATCCTGTGTAATCCTGAGTATAGAACCATGGTTGAATTGTTTGTTTCTGTCAGTTTTTAGTATTTTCACTTTGACTTGGGAGTTTTGGAATTTGGCTATAATAATCCTGGAAGTTTTTCTTTTGGGATATCTTTCAGGAGGTGATTGGTGAATTCCCTCAATTTCTGTTTTACCCTCTGATGCTAGGATCTCAGGGCAATTTTGCTGTATTCTTTCCTTCTTTCTTCTTTTTTTTAGTTTTTACAAGTTAGTAGGGTCAAATGACTTGCCCAAAGTCACACAGCTAGGTAATTATTATTTGTCTGAGACCAGATTTGAATTCAGGTCCTCCTGACTCCAAGACTGGGGCTCTATATAACATGCCATTTAGCTGCCTCTGCTGCATTATTTCTTGAAAAAATGAAGTCTAGGTTCTTTTCCTGGTTATAGCTTTCAGATAGCCCCATAATTTTTAAATTCTTTCTGCTGGATCTGTTTTCAAGGTTGGTTGTGTTTTCCAATGGGATATTTCATATTTTCTTTTAATTTTTGGTTTTCTTGGAAGAGTTTTATTCCTTCCTGATTTCTTGCAAAGTCATCAGCTTCTTAGTTCCATTCTGTATTTGAAGGAGTTATTTTCTTCAGAGAGCTTTTTTTATCTCCTTTTCCATCTGGCCAATTCTGCTTTTAAGGCATTCTTCTCCTCATTTGCCTAGACTGATTTTTAACATTTTATTTTCTTCAGTATTTTCTTTTTGTATTTCTTTCACCAAACTGCTGATTTGGTTTTCATGATTTATCTGCATCATTCTCATTTCACCTCCCAATTTTTCCACCACTTTCCCTAATTTCTTCTTAAGGTATTTTTTGAGCTCATCCATAGCCTGAGTCCACTTTCTATTTCTCTTAGAGGCTTTGGATACAGAAGTTTCGAGTTTGTTATTTTCTGAATCTTCCATGGGACCAAAGTAATTTTCTATGGTCAGAGTCTTCTTTGTCTTCTGTTTGCTCATTTCCTAAGCCTGAGACTAATTTACCACACTTCCAAGGCTTTGGGGATTTTTGGGACACTCCATTTGGACCTTTATTCCTCCAAGGTCTTATGCTCTCTTGCTTGTGCTTTAATAAGTAGTTGACTACAGGTGCTCCCCTCTGCCCTGGAGATGTGAGGAGAATCCCTGTTCTGCTATCTTAGTATGGAAGTCCAACCTTCAACCCAGATTTGACTGTGGACAGCATCCTAACCCAGGGAGAGCAGAGAGATTTCTGCAATCTCCCCCTATCCCCTTATCACCTGTGGGCTGAGCTCTGGCGGTTCAGGCTGACTTCCCAGATTCCTGCTGCCGGTTCTCAGCACAGGGGTGTTCTGAGGCCTGCACTCTGCACTCTGGTGCAGCAGAATTCTTTCATTGCCCCTTCAAGATATTCCTGTTGATCCCTGGGCTGCGCTGCAGCTGCAGCTTTTTTCCAACCCCCAGTCCGGGTGAAACATACCTTTCCCTCAGAACTTCTATGTTGTCTTAGACTGGGAAATTGTATCACTCCGTCTTTCTGTGGGTTCTGCCCCTCTACATTTTGACTAGAGTCATAATTTGATGGCTTTTTGAGTTTTGGGGGAAGAAGTTTCAGGAAAATTATGCCTTCACATTGCCATTTTGACTCCACCCCCAATTCAGAGCTATTTTGCCCAACTGTATGTCAATAAATTTGAGAACCTGAGTGAAATGGATATTTACAAAAATATAAACTACCTAAATTAATAGAAGAGAAATTAAAACAATTAAATAACTACATTTCAGAATAAGAACTTGAAGAAATCATCAATGAACTCCCTAAGAAAAAATCTACAGGTTCAGCTGGATTTACAAGTGAATTCTACCAAATATTTAAGGAAGAATTAACTCCAATTCTAAATAAATTATTTTTTAAAAATAGGAGTTCTTTCAAATTCCTTTTATGACACTAATATGCTGCTGATATCTAAACCATGAAGAGCCAAACCAGACAAAGGAAATTATAGATTTGAGGCCAAAATTTTAAATAAAATTTTACATAAAATTAGCAAAGAAATTATAGAAAATTATAATCATGTAGGATTTATATCATGTAGGAAGGGATGGTTCAACATTAAGAAAACACTCAACATAATCGAACATAACAATAACAAATCCAACAGAAATCATATGATTATCTCAATAGATGCTGAAAAAACCTTTGACAAAATCCAACTTTCTTTCCTATTAAGAATACTAGAAAGTAAAGAGATAAATGGAGATTTCCTTAAAATAATAAGCAATCTAAATCTAAAACCATCAGCATACATTAAATGTAATGGGGATAAACTAGGATCATTTCCAGTAAGATTGGGGTGAAACAAGGATGTCCATAATCACTACTACTATTCAATATAGTATTAGAAATGTTAGCTTTAGCACTAAGAGCAGAAAAAGAAATTGAAGGAATTAGAATAGACAATGAGGGAGAAAAACTTTCTTTGCACATGATTAGAGAACTCTGAAAAACTACTTGAAAAATTAACAATTTCATACAACTCTTCCAAAAAAGCCAAAAATTAGAAGAAAATGTGAAATATCTCATTGGAAAAACAACTGGCCTCAAAAACAGATCCAGAAGAAATAATTTTAAAATTATTGGACTACCTGAAAGTCATGACCAGGAAAAAGAGCCTAAACTTCAGTTTTCAAGAAATAATACAGCAAAATTGCCCTGAGATCCTAGAAGCAGAGGGTAAAATAGAAATTGAAGGAATTCACCAATCACCTCCTGAAAGAGATGCCCAAAGAAAAAACTTCCAGGAATATTATAGCCAAATTCCAAAACTCACAAGTCAAAGAGAAAATTCTAAAAGCTGCCAGAAACAAACAGTTCAACTACTGTGGCTCCGTAGTCAGGATTACACAGGATCTGGCAGCATCTACATTAAGGGCTCATAAGGATTGGAATATGAAATTCCGGAAGGCAAAAGATCTTGGTTTACAACCGAGAATCAACTACCTAGCAAAATTGAACATCCTCTTCCAGGGGAAAAGATGGACTTTCAATGAAACAGGAAACTTTCAAACTTTCCTACTGAAACAACCAGAGCTTAACAGAAAGTTTGATCTTTAAGTACAGGACTCTGGTGAACCATAGAGGGGGTGGATGAGAAGGACTAACCATGAGTAATGTAATGATATTGAACTGTTTGTATTCCTGCATGGGAATGTATGGGATAAAAATCCATTTAAAAAATATAGACTCCTCTGAGCAAAGAAGAAAGTTTACTTTGTCTTTTCTCGAGAAAAGGGCACCCCCCAAGTCTCACAAAGGTAGTGAAGATCAAAGAACTGCCCCGAGGTGACAGTCAAGCAAGATTATGTGGCCTAGCATGATTCCCCTGTCCCTAGCCCCCCTCTTCCAAACTGATTGGTTAAGGTTTTCAGAGTTATATGTGAAAAATATACCCAGCAAAAAAGAGAAGAATAAAAGGTCTTCATAAAATATTACTTCACCATCCCGTTGGTAAGGGTATCAGAAGAAGATTTCTAATGACCTTTTATTAAATTAATTAATGTCTGAGTATGCAAGGTCTTCTTAGTTTAGCACTTATCAAACAAGAGAAGGCAGGCTACTGTTCTCACAGTCCATTATCAAACGGGTGGCTAACTAAGACTGCAAGGTCTCTTCTCTGGAAGTATTCCACTATTTCCTTCTCTATCAGAATTTGGAGGGTGTCTGACTGGAAATGCAAGGCCTCTCTCCCTCTTCTAAGAATAATCTAAGAGTAATAGTCTTTCTTTGTTTTTTTGATTTTTAACCCTGAGAGGACTTCACTAGGAATATTAACTCTTAAGATGGAATATTTCAGCCAGGAATAAGATATTAATAACTCATATGAACTTTCTCATTTATAAGAATGGTTAGAAGGAATATATATATATATATATATATATATATATATATATATAGAGAGAGAGAGAGAGAGAGAGAGAGACAGGGTACATGAAGAAGCAGAATATAATGGTATAATATAGTAAAAAGATGGAGTCAATGGATGATAAAGGAGAGGAAGAAGGAGATAATAAATTTCACATGAGTCAAGAAAAAGCTTTTTCAATGGAGTGGAATGGGTGAAGGAAAGGGGGAATGAGTGAGCCTTCATTCTCATCAGAAATGGCTCCAAGAGGAAATAACATACACACTTAATGGGGTATAGAAATCTATCTTATCCTAGAGAAAAATGAGAAGAGAGGGGTGGGATAAAAGGGAATGGAGGAAGGGAACGGGGGAATAGGTGACAGAAGAGAGGGAAGATTGTGGGAGAGGGTAATCAGATACAACACACTTTTGAACAGGGCCAGGATGAAAGGAGAGAGAGAGAATAGAATAAATGAGAGTGGGGAGGAATAGAGTGGAGTGAAATACTGCTAGTAATATAACAACTGTGGCAAGAATAATGAAGCAACTTCTCTGGTGGACTTATGATAAAGAAGGCAACTCACTCCAGAGACAGAGCCATTGGAATCTGAACATAGACTGAAGTACATTTTTTTCTCTCATTATTCTTGAGATTTTTCATCTTCTGGGGGGGTTATGTTACTCTTATAACAAAATTATTGTAATAATATAAAATAAATACACCAAAAGTAAAAAGAAAAAAGAAAAGAAAAAATAACAATTTCAGTGCAATAGAATCTAAAATAAACCTACCTCAGCATATCTATATATATGAATAACAAAGCCTAAGAGCAAGAAGACAGAAAGAAAAATTCCATTTAAAGTAATTGTAGACAACATAAAATACTTGGTAACCTACCTCCCAAGACAAATTCAGAAACTATATAAACACAATTATAAAACAACTTTTCACACAAATAAAATCAGACCTGAAGAATTGGAAAATTTCTGTCATGTAACCATGACAGAGTTAGGCAGAGTTAATCTAAAAAATGACAATTCTATCCAGATTTAATATTCAGTGACACATCAAACAAACTACCAAAAAATAACTTACTGCACTAGAAAAAATAATAATATAATTCATCTAGAGCAAGAAAAGGTCAAGAACATCAAGGGAATTGATGGAAAGTGCAAAAGAAGGTGACCTAACTGTTCCAGATCTAAAACTATCTTATAAAGGAGAAGTCATCAAAACTATCTGGTACTAGTTAAGAAATAGAGTCATGTGCCAATGAATTAGAGTAGATACAAAAGAACCAGTAGTAAATGACTACAGTAATCTATTGTTTGACAAATCCAAAGATATTAGCTAATCTCAAAAGCATTCACTATTCAACAACAACAACAAAACTGCTGGAAAACTGGAAAATAGTATAGCAAAAATTAAGCATAGACCCACATCTCATACCCTATACCAAAATAAGGTCAAAATGGGTAGCAGAATTTAGACATAAAAGGTGATATGGACCAATTAAGATCTGTTGGAAGGGGAGAAATTTATGACCCAACAAGAATTAGAGTACATTACAAATTGCAAAATGTATGATTTTTGACTATATTAAATGAAAAAAGTTTTCAGCTAATGCAACCAAGTTTAGAAGGAAAGGAGAAAGTTGGGTAACAATTTTCTTTTTTCCTTTTTTTTAAAGATTTTATTTAATTTGAGTTTTATGATTTTTCCCCTAATCTTCCTTCCTTCCCTCTACCCCCCACAGAAGGCAATTTGCCAGGCTTTACATTGTTTCCATGGTATACATTGATCCAAATTGAATGTGATGAAGGGTGGCTATGTGGCACAGTGGATAGAACACCGACCCTGGATTCAGGGGTACCTGAGTTCAAATCCGGCCTCAGACACTTAATAATTACCTAGCTGTGTGGCCTTAGGCAAGCCACTTAACCCCATTGCCTTGCAAAAATTAAAAAAAAATAAATTAAAGTTAATAGTCCTTGGTCTTTGTTCAAACTCAACAATTTCTTCACTGGATACAGATGATGTTCTACATCCAGATAGCCCCAAATTGTCCCTGATTGTTACACTGATAGAATGAGCAAGTCCATCAAGGTTGATCATCACCCCCATGTTGCTGTTAGGGTACACAATGTTTTTCTGGTTCTGCTCATTTCACTCAACATTAGTTCATGCAAATCCCTCCAGGCTTCCCTGCATTCTTATCCCTCCTGGTTTCTAATAGAACAATGTTTTATGACATATATATATATATATATATATATATATATATATATATATATATATATATATATATATATATACTACAGTTTGCTAAGCCATTCCCCAATTGAAGGACATTTATTTGATTTCCAATTCTTTGCCACCACAAACAGGGCTGCTATAAATATTTTTGTACAAGTAATGTTTTTTGCCCTTTTTCATGTTCTCTTCAGGGTATAGACCCTGAAGTAGTGGTATTGCTGGATCAAAGGGTATGCACATTTTTGTTGCCCTTTGGGCATAGTTCCAAATTGCTTTCCGGAAAGGTTGGGTGAATTCACAGCTCCACCAACAATGTAATAGTGTCCCAGATTTCCCACAACCCTTCCAACCTTTCTGGTCATATTGACCAGTCTAAGAAGTGTGAAGTGGTACCTCAGAGAAGCTTTAATTTGCATTTCTCTAATAAGTAATGATTTAGAGCAATTTTTCATATGACTATGGATTGCTTTGATCTCCTTATCTGTAAATTGCCTTTGCATATCCTTTGACCATTTGTCAATTGGGGAATGGCTTTTTTTTTTTTTAAATTTGACTCAGTTCTCTGTATATTTTAGAGTTGAGTCCTTTGTCAGAGACACTAGTTGGGGAAAGAATTTTCATAGCTAGTGGTTCTGATTTCTCATTTCTAAAATGTATGGAAAATTGAATCAAATTTCTAAGGTTACAGTTCATCCCCCAATTGATAAATGATCAAAGGCAGTTTTCAAAGAAAGAAATTAAAACTACATATAATTATGTGAAAAAATGCTCCAAACCATTATTGGTTTGCGGTACCATCTCACACCTATCAGATTGACCAAGATGAGAAAAAGGGAAATTGATCAATTTTGGAGAGGTTGTGGGAGGATTGGGACATTGATGCATTATTTGTGGAGTTGTGAAGTAATCCAACCATTCTGGTAGAACTATGCCCACAGAGTAATAAAACTGATTATACCCTTTGACCCAGAAATACCAATACTAGGCCTATATCCAAAAGAAATTATTAAAAATGAGAAAATATTCAAAAATATTTATAGCAGCTCTTTATATAGTGACAAAGAATTAGGAATTGAAGGAACACCCACCAAATGGGAATCATTGAACAAGTTATGGTAGATGAATATTATGGAATACGATTGTTCTATAAGAAACCATGAATGGTTTGGACTCTAGAAAAACTTGGAAAGAATTACAGGAACTGATGCTGAGAGAACCAAGAGAACATTGTACACATTAACAGCAACATTGTAAGTTGATCAACTATGATGGATGAAGTTCCTCTAAGCAGTTCAGAGATGTAGGACAATCCTGGGAGATCTGTTATGTCATCTACCTCCAGAAGGAAAAACAAAATAAAACCAAAAAAAAAAAAAAAAAACCAACAACCCAGTACAATTTGAAGGGATACTATACTCACTGTTTTAAAACATCTCATATGTTTTCTTTAGCCCATGGTTTTCTTTCTTTTCCCTTAGTCCTAATTCTTCATATACAAAATGAGTGATATCTAGTTAAACACAAATGTACATTACAATTTTTACCAAACTGTTTGCCACTGAGGAGAAGAAGGTGGCAAAGGAGAAAGGTAGGGAGAGTGTGTAACATAGATATGTAAGTGGATGGATGTTGAAAAACTTTCATAACATGTAATTGGAAAAATAAAATATCAATTAAAAGTTTAAAAAAGGAAAGACTTTTTCCTTCTTTTATTTATTTATTTATTATTTATTTTGCTTTTTAATTGAGGGGATTAGGAGGGAAATAACAAAAAGTGATACTGAAAAAATGTACCACTAAAAAAAATTACACAGAAGAGAATCAAAGTTCAGAAGGAAATACAGACAATTAAGACAGGTTTGAATGTAATATGTACAATTTATTATCTACTTTAAAGTGGTATAAAATGAAGATCCATGACCTTGTATAAAAAAAAAGTTGCCATGGCATTTTTAAAAAATAGCACATTGAAACCTTTATGGGGGTTCTACTTAACATGTTCTGAGGCTTTCTCTAGACCTTTTGACATTGAATGTCTATAGCAATGGACTATTCATCTATGATCTTTTACTCCAGTCATCTTTTCCCATCATTTATCTCAATGTTATTTTTATATTAATCATTTTTGCTTATATCATGGAAACAAATACTTCTTGTATCATGATTAGTTGTATGCCAATTTAAGCCCATTCTAAGTCTTGCCATTGTTCTTTGAGTGACCCATTATTTTGATTCCCCCAAAACTCTTTATTCACTACTATATAGCATCACTTGGTGTCAAAAAGATGGATTTTATTTGCACAGAGAAGTGTGAAAGCATTTTGCAATTTCTCAAATAAAAAGAAGTCTACTTTCTTCTTCCTATCCAGTTTTGGCCCCTGATTTATTATCTATCTAAAATACCTGTCTGATAGACTGATTAAATGAGTTGTTTCTATTGTCATATCATAGTATAGACAATAGGTATTCATAAACAGTTTTTTTGTGTCTATGTGGATTGTTAGTATAAATGCATTTGATGGTTGTGCATCTCATTTAGGAGGTTCTGGAATGTTGGGGACCTGATAGAATGACTAAAATGTCATCCATAAATGGGAGCACTCATCAGAGGATCCCACTATCAATAAAGAAGTCACTTTTTGTTTTGTTTTTTGGTGAGGCAATGGGATTGTGTCTTGCCCAAGGTCAGATAACTAGTAAGTATCAATCATCTGGGGTCAGATTTGACCTCATCTCCTCCTAACTTCAGGGCTGGTGCTCTATCCATTGCACCACCTAACTACTCTAAACGAGAAGTCATTTTCACAGGAACTGTATACTAAATAGCATTCATGACAATGGCAAGTACTTTTGGCCAGAACTCTTATTTATTTCTCAGTAAATTTGAGAGGATCATAAAAATTAATGCTATTGTTATCTTTATAGGAGTGACTCTTTTTTTTTGACATACATGGAAGATACCAGGTTGGAGAAGGAGCTTTTAAGTTTAATTTTGCTCTACTGAGTCAAATGCTTTTATTTATAGTCAATAAACAATGAATGTTGTAAGATATTACTGTGCTTGCTCTTTTCAATAAATTGTGTGATTTGGGCAGCTAGGTGACACAGAGGATAGAGCACTGGCCCTGGAGTCAGGATGACCTGAATTCAAATTCAGCCTCAGACACTTCATAATTACCTAGTTGTATGACCTTAGGAAAGTCACTTAATCCCATTGCCTTGGAAAAATCAAAAAGAAAATAAAGTGAGTGATTGTAAAAATATGTTATCTGTCAAAGATTACAATTTGTGATGATCTGACTTTTCCCCTTTTTAGATTTACATCTGGGATGCCCTTAAAGTGTATATAAGTTAGTCTCATGAAGAATTTTTAGAAATGAAAATGCAGGGCTATAAATCAGTAGTTATTTTCTTGATAACTTTTTTCTTTTTAGTATGAATAGTATCTGTGATTCCCCCCCCATTCCCCCCCCCCATTTATTCTGTTAGACACTCTGGAAATCTATTCTTCAAAGACAGTAAAATTGTGTTGTCATTAGTAGGGACTTTTCCATCTATATACTTGATCTAGAATAACTTCTCTTTACATTAAAAAAAATTGCCATTTCTACTTCCTCATGAAACACTTTGGGGACTATAATGTTAAAATCCAAATGTGGTAACTCTATCGTTAGTGTTAGAGAAATTAAACTGTTATAGTAATCATGACAGATCTTTTCCATTGTTTTTATGTGCTTATGCCCGAACTGGAAGGGACCTTTGAGGTCATGTAATCAAAATCCCTCATTTTATAAATAATGAAACTAAGACCCAAAGATGTTAACTAACTTGTCCAAGGTCACAAAGGAAGTAATTGATGGATTGGGATTGAAACTCAAATCAATATTTTTTCCATGGAACCAAGGTCATATGAGAATTGTGATTCCAACCCAATCCCATCTTAATTGGCTCTACTTCTAGTTGGGGGAAGGTGTATAAAAAATCCTTGTATTTGGAGAGACATTCAAATCACTGTCCCATTTAATCTCTGTATACCATAAAACACTCACTAGCTCTCTCCTTTGTAAGGCCTATGTTTGCAAATCAGAACTAAAATAAATCACAAAAACATCAGAACTGGTTATAATAAAGTAAGTTAACTTAGAAAAACATTACTGTGCAAATCAAGAATTATGAACAATCTAAAGAATAAAAGAAATCCTTAGAGCAAATGCCTGTCTGTTATAGACACAGGGGAAAGGTTGAGGAATCAAAGCATGTCATTGACTTTTTTGGAGATTTCTAAACTAGTCCTTCTGAAAAATGTTCCTTTTTCAGGGGTTTTAATAGGTGGAAGTAATGGTACATTCCCAAATTTGTACTGTCTCTGTACCCTCTCCTCTCTAAGTATTCTTGTCTCTGTATCTCTATATCTCTGTCTGTTTCCTTCCCTCCCCTCTTTCTGTTTCTGTCTCTCTTCTTTTCCTCCTTTCTTCTTTTCCCTTCTTTTTATCTTTCTCTCTTCCTAGTGATAATTTTCTGTTCCTTCCAGCATGAGCTACATTTCCCAGAAATTCATGTGATTAGTTCTCAGAGAGTTTCCTTACCAACAAGGAAACTGGTCTGGGGTCCTGGTTGCCCTATATTAAAACTAATGATATTGAATTTGGAAATTCCATTTGGGGGAAGGTGTATATTTGGCGTGAATTAATCATGAAAGCAAACAAGGAAATGATATTCAGGAGTCTTTTTAAAATGGATTTTATATTGATTCTATAGTGCTTTCCTAATATTGACTAATAATGGTTTTATTATTTTTCAATTTATAGTCATGCCATCTTGGGCTCATGTACTCATTCTATTGATTGGAAAACAAGGCCCAAAGGTGTTAAATGTTTTGACAAGACTGTGCAGTAGAAATAGGGTAAAACGGGTCCTGAATTTCAAGTTTGCTCACAAACTAACTCTATTTGACAAAAATCAATTGGCACCTACCCTCTCACCTGCTTTCACAAAGATAAACCTATCTGCCTTCATGAAAAATACCATATAAAAGCAGCTATTGAATTGGGTGTCATTTCTGGATTTGTCTCTTTGTCTCATGTACATTGGTTGAACTTTTGACTCTTCAGGGCTTTCTGGAGAAAGTAATAATAGAAAACCAAATGGATTTAATTATATACTTTTTAACCAATATTTGCAAGGCTTGATGTTCAGTATTTATATGCACTTCTCAATTTAAGGAAAAATAAACTTCTTAAATCATCAATATCAGCTTTACTTCCATTGAACAAAACTTAATTCAGACTTTCACTCCCATTAACTTGAAACAACCTAGGGAGAGATACATGAAACAAACTTTATATGATGAGCTTTCCCCTATGCTTACGCCTTCTCTCCAGATCAGTTGTAGGATAGTAGCTAATGCCATCCATTTGAAAAGTGAACTGTGGGCCTAATGTACCCATGCTGTTGGATATTTGATGTGTTTTTTTTTAAGTCCAGATGGTGGTAAGTGTTAATTAAGCAAATCATTCTGCTCTTTGTTGGATTTGTTTGACTACTTTTTCTGTCTTATCATATCATACTTGCTAGAGGTTGTTTGTTGGTGTGAATTAATCATGAAAGCAAACAAGGAAATGACATTAGAATAGCTTCATGAGAGTACAGAGAGCCAACTTGTTAGAGGGTAGAATTGCAATTTGAACTCATACCCCTTGAGTCTAAATTCACTGTTCTTCCCTGTCACACCCTGACACACCCTGTCTTCTCAAACAATGTGATTCCTGAATATCCTTATAGTGACAATAATACTTTCTGCCTTCCTAGTTGTAAAATTCTATAATTTCCATATGAGGGCACATGCCTATGTGATCTGGAGAATCTGGAAGGGTCTAATCCTCCTTTCTGATCTTATTTCCTTCTACTCTTTTATCCTGACCATATTCAACACAATTACTCAGATTTCTACAATTCTATCCAAATTAAATGACTTATTCAGTGCCATACCAATTAAACTACCCCAAAATTATTTTACTGAGCTAGGAAAAACAATAACAAAATTCATCTGGAACAACAAAAGATCAAGACTAGCAAGGGAACTGATGAAAAAAAATGTAAAGGAAAGTGACCTAGTTCTACCAGATCTAAAATTATACAATAAAGTGATAGTCATCAAAACTACTTGATACTGGTTAAGAAATAGAGTAATGGATCAGTGGATTAGGATAAGTTCAAAAGAAATCACAGTAAATGACAAGAGCAATCTACTATTTGACAAACTGGAAGACATCAAAAATTGTTGGGAAAACTAGAAAATAGTATGGCAAAATCTAGGCATAGATCCACATCTCACACCCTATACCAAAATAAGGTCAATATGGGTACAGGATTTAGACAGAAAGGGAGACACTATAGATAGACCAAGAAATACTCTATCTATTAAATCTATTGAAAGGGGATAAATTTATGACCAAACAAAAATTAGAGTATAATATAAACTGAAAAATGGATGATTTTGACTATATTGAATTTAAAAAGTTTTGCACTAATAAAATCAGGCTGCTAAAGTTAGAAGGAAAGCAGAAAGCTGGGAAACAATCTTCCCAATTAGGACTCCTGGTAAAGGTCTTATTTCTAAAATATATAGAGAATTTCATCAAATTTATAAGGTCATTCCCCAATTGATAAATAATCAAAGATATGAATAGACAGTTTTCAAATGACAAAATTAAAGCTATATATAATCATATGAAAAAATATTTCAAATCATTACTGATAAGAAAAATGCAAATTAAAACAGCAATGAGATATCACCCCACACCTATCAGATTGACCAAGATGAGAAAAATGGAAAATAATCAGTGTTGGAGAGGTTGTGGGAGAATTGGGACATTGATGCAATACTGGTGGAGTTGTGAATGGATCCAACCATTCTGGAGAGCAATATGGAACTGTGCCTAAAGAGCAATAAAAATGTTCATCCTCTTTGTCCATCTGAATTCTAGGCATATACATACATATATATATATGTGTGTATATATATATATATATATATATATATATATATGAAATCATAAAAATGGGGAAAGTTTCATTTTTTTATAGTAACAAAGAATTGGAAATTAGGGGATCCCTGTCAATTGGAGAATGGCTAAATAAGTTATAGTACATGAATACTATGGAATGATTGTTTCATAAGGAACCATAAATGATTGGACTCTAGAAAAGCACAGAATGACTTACAGAATCTGTTGTTGAGTGAAGGGAGCAGAACCAAGAGAACAATGTACACATTAGCAAGAACATTGTGAGATGATCAACCTTGATGGAAGCAGCTCCTCTCAGCAGTTCAGAGAGCTAGGATAACCATATTAGACTGGCTAAGGACAATGTTATCCCTATCCAGAGGAAGAAAAAGAAAACAAAACAAAACTAAAGAACCCAAATCTTCAAAATCTGACGAACACTTTATAAAAATTATTCTTAATTTTTAATTCTTTTTAATTTTTAATTCTTAATCCTAATTCTTCATACCAAAAATGTAATCATCTGTTTACTGCTGAGGGGAGGGGGGTGCAAAGGGAGGGTGGAAGAAAATTTTGTAACTTAAAAATATACATGTGCATATGGATGAATAAATAAATAAATAAACAAACAACAGATTTCTGAAGTTTTTTTGTTGTTGTTCAATTGTTTAGTAGTGAGTTATTCTTCTTTACCCCATTTTAATTTTTTCGGGGGATGGCAAAGATACTGGAGACATTTTCTTCTCCAGATCATTTTACAGATGAGGAAATTCAAGCAAACAGGATTAAGTGAACTTCTCAGGGTCACACAGGCTAATAATGTCTGAGTTCAAGTTTGAACTCAGGTCTTCCTGATTCCAGGTCCAATACTACATCACCTAGCTGTAATTCTCCAGGATTTAAAGTTGGCCAAACCCTTTCTTCACAATAATCTCATGAGAATGAAGTATTATTTCTTTTTTAACTCAATCTTAGGTAATATTATTTAGCATTTACCAAGTGCCTGATATTGTACTGACTGCTTTACCTTTACCTTTACAACCTTGCAAAGAAGGTGGTATTATTATCTCATTTTACAGTAGAGGAAATTGAGGCAAACAGAGATCAAGTGACTTAGCCAGGTTCATACAGTTAATAAGTGTTGAGGCTGGATTTGAACTCAGGTCTTTCTGACTTCAGAGCTGGGAATCTAGCTACTGCTCCAGCCTAGATGCTCTAAATTATTTAATTTGGACAGTTACAGTTGAAGAAATTGAATTTCAGAGATGACATAATTGGCTTAGCTATGAGTAAGAGTCAGACCTGGAACTTGGTTACAGGTCTTCTGATCCTAAGAACAGCATTATTTTCTCCATACCTCAGACTTCTGCAGCAGTGCTGCTTGCTATCTCTAAACCCATTTTATCTAAGCCCATTTAAGTGAATCTTATTTTTTTCTGTCCTGTTGTGTATGCTCATCAATTGGGCAATTAATGAAAAATTGTGTTATATGACTGTTATTATATACTATTGTGCTTTAAGAAATGATGAGCAGGATGGTTTCAGAAAACCTCAAGAAGACTTATGTGAACTGATGCAAAGTAAAGTGAGCAGAACCAGAAAATGTTACACACAATAACAACAAAACTATATGTAAATCAGCTGTGAATGACTTTAGCTATTCTCAGAAATGCAATGATCAAAAATAATTCCTAAGTACTTATATGTCTGAGTATATCATTTATATAAGCCTGTTTTCCTTCTCTGGTGTTAGTTTTATCTATGAGGAGGCTGTGCTAGGTGATTGCCAAGTTCTTATTGGCCTTTAAATTTTGTAATCCCTATGAAATGAATACATGTAGGATTGTAGAAATAAAGATTTTGAAATGAAAGGGATCATAGAGACCATCTAATCTAATTCATTTATTTACTAGAGAAATTAAACGACTTGGCAAAAATTTTCCCTTCTCTCCCCTTATCCTTGTCAAAAACCTCTCAACTGAAATGCAAATTAAAATGACTCTGAAGTACCATCTCATAGCTATCAGATTGGCTAATACAACAGAAAAAGGAAAATAACAAATGTTGGAGGGAATGTGGAAAAAATCATGACCTTGATGTACTATTGGTGTAGTTGGGAACTGATCCAACCATTCTGGAGAGTAATTTGGAACTATGCCAAAAGGGTTATTAAACTGTGCATACCCTTTGAACTAGCAAAGCTTACTTGGGCAATATATTTTCTAGGAATGTTCACAAAGATGATGAGGTCAATGCATGAGTTACCAGTTTAATTCAGTATTTGGGAGACTCTGAAAGAATGTGTAGAAGAGAAGAGATATTAGGCTGCCTACCATATTGAAATTCTATAGAGCTACTGTGCTGACTTCATTGCTGTATGACTGGAGAGTCTATCAGCACCTTGCCAGAAAATTAAACCTCTCCCATTTGAATTATTCTAGAAAGATTTTGAAGATTACTTGGCAAGATTAAATATTTGACACTGAGGTCCTCACTTGAGTTGAACTTTCAAGTATTCAAAGTCTAATGCAGAAAGTGCAATTCTGATGGACTGACCATGTAGACCAAATGTCAAACATGTTTACCTAAAAGACTATTTTTTAGAGAATTAGTACAAGTCAAGCATTCACATGTTGTTCAGAAGAAGCAATCCAAGGATACTCCCAAGGTTTCTCTGGAGAACTTTAGGACTGATTATTTGACATAGGAGATGTGGCACAGATGACATACTTGCATCAAAGAAGACATTGTGCTTGATGATCAAAATGGAATTGCAGTAGCATGAAGGAAACATAAGATATGCAAATCTAGAGAAATCTTCCAAAGAGTTAAATGAACTATTTATGGCCATCACATGGTAGAGCCTTGTGAGGTACTATTACATTGTTCTGTTACAGTTGAACCCTCTATACTTGACCCCAACATTGTGTCATTATTGATCCTCTTTGAGGATCCTCCTTGTAGTAGTTCTTTGGGTAATAGTAAAGAATTGAAAATTAAGAGAATGCTCATCAATGGGGGAATGGCCAAACAAGTTGTGTTATATAATTGAGATGCTAAACTATTGTGCTATTAGAAATGATGAGCAGGACAGTTTCAGAGAAATCTGGAAAGACATATAAACTGATGCAAAGTGAAATGAATAGAACAAGGAGACTGTTGTATACTGTAACAGCAATATTGTAAAATGATCAGTTGTAAATGACTTAGCTATTTTCAGCAATACAATGATACAAGACGATTCCAAAGGACTTATGAAAAATACTATCCACTGGGATGGCTAGGTGGAGCAGTGAATAGAGCACCAGCCCTAGAGTCAGGAGTACCTGAGTTCAAATCTGCCCTCAGACACTTCATAATTACCTAGCTGTGTGACCTTGGGCAAGCCACTTGACCCCATTGCCTTGTAAAAACCTAAAAAAATGCTATCCACCTCCAGAGAAAGATCTATTGAAGGATGAATACAGATCAAACATACTTTAAAAAAATTTCCTTATTTTTTTGACTTTTTTTGGTCTGTGTTTTCTTTTGCAGCACAGCTAATATGTTTTGCATGACTGCACATGTATAACCTATATCAATTTGCTTGCTTTTTCAAGGGGGAGAGAGGGAGGAAGGGAGCGAATTTAGAACTCAACATTTAAACATTTTATTTATTTTGAGTTTTATAATTTTCCCTCTAATCTTACTTCCCTCCCCCACTCCCCACAGAAGGCAATTTGTCCCTTTACATTGTTTCCATGGTATACATTGTTCCAAATTGAATGTGATGAGAGAGAAATTATATCCTTAAGCAAGAAACATAAAGTATAAAAGATAGCAGGATCAGACAATAAGATATCATTTTTTCCCCCTAAATTTAAGGTAATAGTCATTGGTCTTTGTTCACACTTCACAGTTGTTTCTCTGGGTACAGATGGTATTCTCCACCACAGACAGCCCCAAATTGTTTCTGATTGTTGCACTGATGGAATGAGCAAGTCCATCAAGGTTGATCATCGCCCCCATGCTGCTGTTAGGATGTACAGTGTTTTTCTGGTTCTGCTCATCTCACTGAGCTTCAGTTCATGCAAATCCCTCTAGGCTTCCCTGAATCCCCATCCCTCCTGGTTTCTAATAGAACAATAGTGTTTCATGACATGCATATACCACAGTTTGTTAAGCCATTCCCCAATTGAAGGACATTTACTTAATTTCTAATTCTTTGCCACCACAAACTGGGCTGCTATGAATATTTTTGTACAAGTGATGTTTTTTACCCTTTTTCATCATCTCTTCAGGGTATAGACCCAGTAATGGTATTACTGGATCAAAGGGTATGCATATTTTTGTTGCCCTTTGTACCGTAGTTCCAAATTTCTCTCCAGAAAGGTTGGATGAGGAACTCAACATTTAAAAAAAGAGTGTTAAAATTGTTTTTATCAGTAATTTAAATATAATATATAATATATGCTACATATTAAATACTATATTATTTTATGTCATACATATATTATAATGTAATATATGATATAACATAAAAATTTTTAAAAATTTTAAAAGAGAAAGAGCTTGGCTTGGCCTAGCCTAGAGCAGGTTTAGCCTAGAAAAAGTTATTTAAAAAAAATCCCAACTCTTAAAGTTCTAACCACAACTTCCTTGAAGCCCTACTGGACTATTTTAATCCATAGTGATCACACCTTCCTCTAAACTCTTTTTTTTAGGTTTTTGCAAGGCAAATGGGGTTAAGTGGCTTGCCCAAGGTCACACAGCTAGGTAATTATTAAGTGTCTGAGACCTGATTTGAACCCAGGTACTCCTGACTCCAGGGCTGGTGCTTTATCCACTACATCATCTAGCCACCCCCCCCTCTAAACTCTTAAAGCATGTCTTTCTGTTCCCTTCCTTTGGCCTTTATCCTTTGAATTATTAATTGTCTTTATGTGTATACATCTTTTCTTCCTTGATAGGATATGAGCTAGAAAAAAGGGACTGTGTCTTAAGTAATGTCTTCCACCTTACTAGTACTGGGTAAGTATTGGTTGATGGAATGACTACCTCTTGGGCTTGCATGGAAGGAAACTGACCCTTGGAAATCACAAGAATAGAAAAATTAATGGAATTATGTTCAAAATTGCTGCTCTCAAAGGAAAAAGTCTGCTGAAAGCCAGGAAATAGACCCTTGGAAAGTCAGAAATTTCTAAGTTTTAGTGTCACAACTAACTCTATTTTCTCATCTGTTAAAATAAAGATGACAAGAAAAAAACATCTATGTCAAAGAGATGGCTTTCTCTTCATTTTGTTTTTCTAGGCAATTTTACTTATGTTTCTGGGTTAGACACTTGTCCCTTAATCTCTCCATTTTGGGCAGCATTCGAGTTTCTCATTATAGCTATTTCTAATGTCCCCAGAGTACATCTCTTTGACTAATGTGATGCACAGCCAGTCAGCAGTGCCAGCTTGTGGAGAGGGTGATGGTGACAAGAGGGTGCCTTGGGTTTGAAAATAGCATCAGGAAATAAAGAGGCAACCTGGTGTGGTGGAAAAATAACTAGCCATCAGAATAGCCATAAGAAAACTTAGATTCTGGCTCTTGTTCTCTTCCTAAAAAAACTTGTCAAATTTGGATGAGCCACCAAAAGTGGTTATTTTATGACCTGTGTTCTAATTCACAGAATATCAACCACATAAAGGAATTATAGCAGTATAATAATTTGTTTGAACACAGGGCCTTCAATGCCAAGCTGAAGAGGTTGTGCTTTACCTTAGTTACCTCTGAGGGAACTATTGAAGGTTTTTGAATTAGGAGTGTGACCAAGTCTGATCATTAGGAAGATGACTTTAGGAAGGATGATTTCAAGAGGTTTGCTGGAACTAGCTCATAAAGTTAACAAGAGCCTACTAAATTTTCAGTGTTAGTATGTATACCTAAGAAATCAGTGCTGGATTTATATTTTTATTGATGGTTTAGAATTAAGAAAGTGAAAAAGTGTTAATAATGCAAATTAAATTTTAAAGTATATCAGACATATATATTTTCTTCCTTCATTTCTTCTTTTTTCTTTTTCTTAGTTTTCTCTTTTTTGTTTGTTTTTTTCTTATTTGTTTGTTTCTTTCCTTCATCATTAAATATTTGCCAGAACACCAATGAATTATTTGTAAAAGAAAGAAAATGGAATCAGGAAGATCATTCATGAAACTGTTTCAATTGTTCAGGCAAAAATATCTGAATTGAGTTATAAATGAAGGGATCAGACTAGAATATAGAGGTAGGGAAAAATCTGGAATATTGAAGAAGCAACATGATATAGGTTATAAATGGTTCTTGAGTTTGTAGACATTATTTCAAATTCTGCTTCTGATATTGGACAATTAATTTTTCTCAGTTTCAATATTCTTATCTGTTAAGTGAGAATTATAGTACTTTGTAGGATTGTTGTGAAGATTCAATGAGAAAATAAAATTTAAAACTTCCCAAAGACATCTGAGACAATAAACACACATATGCAAATAGATGCATTCTATAAAGGTCATAGATGTATATAAACATGCATCTGTATATATATATATATATATATATATATATATATATATATATATATATATACAAATTATTTGTTTATGGATCTATACATATATAAACAAGCCACTTTTCAAAGCTTAAGATGCTATGCAACTGTTACCTATTATAAAATAGAGATTTAGGAGGAGTAGAATCAGCCTTGATAACTGATAGTGGGGTGGGATGACGAAGTGGGAAGGTCACAGGTAAATCAGAGCTCTTGAGCCTGATTGCAGGAAGGATGATGTTGCCATCAATGGAAAAATAGGAAACCATGGAGGAGATTTAGTTTTTGATAGTGGAGGATGCTTTAGTTTTGCACAACTGAATCAGAAGTTCTGGTGGTAGAGTCAGGTAGAACTGTCCAGCAGCAGTTAGAAATGTGGCTTTAGGGTTCAGAGGACAGATTAGGGTAAAATACATAGATTTTCCTAGTCATGTTCTTTGAAGTGATAATTGAAGCCAAAAAATTGTAAATAACATAGCAATTAGGTGTCACAGTAAATAACAAGGGTTTAATTTGGAGTTTAAATCTTGTTCCATGTGCTTAGAAACACTGGGCAATTCAATTCATCTGTAAAATGAGAATACAATGACATCTATTTCCCAGGATTATTGTCAGGTTCCAAACACTTAACAAAAGTTATGTGCTTGCTACTTCTATCATTGTTCTGGGATTAGATCACAAAATGTGCCATTATATAAGAATAGAGAGAAAACTTCCATGTTCCATGGGAGGAACAGGATAAGAAAAATGGAACTGAGGTGAATTAGTAGAACATTGTGAGGGTGATTCGGAGGATTCAAGATTTTTGAGGAGGCCAAAGATTAGATTTGGGCAGAGAAAAATCTGAAGAATTTGAAAGCACTGAGCAAAAAACAAACAAATAAATAGTAACAATAATAATAGTAATTATTATTATTATTATTATAGTATTTATTTAGAGGTTTAAGCTTTAAAAAGTACTTTCTCATTTTATCCTTACAGCTCTGGGAGGTAGGTACTATTATTATTATTATTATTATTATTATTATTATTATTATTGACATTTTATAGACAAGGAAATGATGACTGAAAGAGAGAGGCTATGTGACTTTCCCAGGGATCTTCCTGACTCCAGCCAGGAGTAGTGTTCTATAACCTACATTATTTTTTAAGAAAGATTTTATTTATTTTGAATTTTGCAACTTTTCCCCCATTCTTGCTTCCATTCAAGCCCCCAAAAGAAGGCATTCTGTTAGTCTTTATATTGTTTCCATGGTATATATTGATCTTAATTGAATGTGATGAGAGAGAAATCATATCCTTAAGGAAGAAAACTAAAGTATAAGAAATAGCAAAATTATGCAATAAGATTATGATTTTTTCCCTAAATTGAAGGTAATAGTATTTGGTCTTTGTTCAAACTCCACAATTCTTTCTCTGGATATAGATGGTATTCTCCATTGCATATATCCCAAAATTGTCCGTGGTTGTTGCACTGAAAGAATGAGTAAGTCCATCAAGATTGATCATCATCTGGACATTCATGACCTATCCAAGAGACTGCTATCCAATGGGATGTAACTGGCTTTAACCCCACTTGGGAGAAAGACTTTAATAACTCTCAAGAATTTAACTCTATTAGATAGATGTACTTAGCTAGAAGTGACAGATACTCAGAATTTTAAATGACTCAGATAGAATGATCTAAAAAACACTATCTCCTTAAAAAGGGGTACAGGAAAGAGATGGGGCAGGGAGGGGATTGAATGAGGTAAATCTCATTACACTAAGAGGTACAAAATGCCTATGGTAATACAGGGGAAGAAGGGAGGAGATGAGAAACACCTGAATCTTCTCTTCAGACTTGGCTTAAAGTCAACTTACACATACTTAGTTAACTTAAAAAACATCTAACCTTTCAAGTATTAAAAGGGAAAAAAGGGGAAGGGGGATGGAGAAAGGGAAGGGAAGTGGGGGAAAGGGGAAACTAACAAAATGAAGGGAAGGGAAAAGGGAAAAAGGGAAAGGGGAGAGAAAGGGGGGGTGATATAGGAGGGCAAACACACTGAAGGGGGTGATATTCAGAAACAAAATATTGGGGAATAGGGATAAGGGGGAAGGGGGAAGGGGGGAAGGGGGGAAATACAAGCAGAGGTAAGAAAGCATGGAGGGCAATAAAGAATTAGTAATTATAACTTTCAATATGAATGGGATGAACTTTCCCTTAAAATATAAATGAATAGCAGAGTGGATTAAAAACTAGAATCCTACAATATGCTGCTTACAAGAAACTAATTTGAAACAGAGAGATACAAATAGAGTAAAGGTAAAAGTTTGGAGAAAAATCTATTTTGCTTCAGCTGAAGCAAAAAAAGTAGGGGTAGCAATCCTTATCTCAGACAAAGCAGCAGCAAAAATAGATAGTGTTAAAAGAGATAAGGAAGGAAACTTTATCCTCCTAAAAGGTACCATAGAAAATAAAGTTATTTCAATATTGAATATATAGACACCCAATGGGATAGCATCCAAATTCTTAGAGGAGAAGCTGAAAGAACTACAGGAAGACATAGACAGCAAAACTCTACTACTGGGAGATCTCAAACTCCTGCTATCAGATCTAGATAAATCGAATCATAAAATCAAGGAGAGAGCATAGATCTGAATTTGAATCAGAGAAGAAAAAACTAAAATCATTTGAAAACCTCTTTAACAACCCCCTTAACTAATCCAGTGACTTAAATAATATCCATTCTTACAAAAAGATCCCATTGGTTCCCCAGTTTCTATGTTCACTTTGAAAGTGCAAGATAGTCATTTGATCTGGTCTCAAGTCCCAATAGCATGGAGAACTCAAAGTTATTGCCAAAGATTATCCCCAACTCCAAGGAGGATCCCATACGTTTGCTGAGCAGTTCCACTTCACTTCACTTCACTTCACTTCAGACCTAAGTATCTGTATCTGTATCAACTCATGGTTGTTTTAGTTGAAAAGGGGGAGATTAGAAGTTGGTATCAAAAAGTACCCCAAGAAAAAAATGAATGAACCTTCCTGCAATCCTGATCACTTAACATGACTAGGTTTTGGGTAGGGCTGGCAGGAAGGGCATCAAAAGGAAGGAAATTATCTCTATCACTCTCTCTGTTTCTCTCTCTCTCTCTCTCTCTCTCTCTCTCTCTCTCTCTCTTTCTCTCTCTCTTTGAAACATGCCTGTTATTTCCATGACTTCTATTAGAAATATCTCTTTGCTCATACAGGAGTAAAGAAGTGTCTACTCCAGTTGACACTGGTATCACATGCTCAGTTTTAAATCTTTCTGACTTTCCCACTCCTCTCCCCTGCAGTCAAGAGAGCAACTCAGTTGTGGGGATTGCTAGTGAGAACATTGTTACCTATGTCTTAGAACCATTCTCCCTTTTTATTGGAAGGATCAGTGCCTTTTATCCTTCTGTCTTGATCCTTGGGGCCTCTAGATAGGTCATTTCATTTGACACAAGAGGGACCATGTCCTTGTGTCCTTTAGCCCCCAATAACTTCTTTAACTCCATTCAACCATCTGACTCTTAGCCAAGTTTCCTCCAATTTGTGAGTATCAGATGCTGTAGATTTTTTCACCTCTGAGAAAAGAGGGATTGTAGTTGTTGTAAACATAAGGCATTTGGCCACTTCTCTACTTGAGATGGAAACTGATATTTCAGAACATGCCTGTATAATATATCTGGATGCTTTGTTTTTGCCCTGGGAGGGCTTGAAGAAAATTCCTTTAGAAGGAACAGACTGGTGTGTTGATAGATCCTGCCTCAGAAATGAGAAAGGAGACTTAGTTTCTGGTTATGGCATTGTCACTGCCACAGTAGTGGTGGAAACTTCAACATTACCTGATGCCTGTTCAGCACAATAAGCAGAATTTTTGGCTGTAGCCAGAGCTTGTAAATTAGGAAGCGGAAAAAGGATTAGCATTTACACTGACAGCAGGTATACATTCCAGTCAGCTTGTGACTTTGGGATGTTAAGCAAACATGAGGGCTTCCTTACCTCCTCAGGCTAACCCATTAAAAATCAAAAACAGTGGAATAGATAGGTGGCACAGTGGATGACACACTTGGCCTGGAGTCAGGAGTACCTGAGTTCAAATCCAACCTCAGACACTTAATAATTATCTAGCTATGTTACATTGGGAAAGTCACTTAACTCCATTGTCTTGCAAAAAAACCCAAAAACCAAATCAGAAACAGATTCCCCATCTATTAGACTGTTTACTGCTTTCTCAGACTATAGCAGTAATTAAGATTCCAGGGTACAATGCAGAAAACAATTCATGCCCTTGGAAGTGACTTGGCTGACCAAGCAGCTAAAGCCACAGCATTAATTCCTCAAATTAATGAGGTAATTGTTCAGGAAGTAAAAATCTCCCAAAGAAAAGTTTTATTGCTTATTCATCTAGTCTCAAAGATCTGCCTAAGTCTCTTAACCTCCCCAAAGAATAGATAGCCACTGCTATTTGATTTACTGGCACTCTGTCTCTGGCTTTGTAACCACAAGAATAGAGAAGGATCACTAAAAACTTGATTAACAAGTTCACGTAAGTCTTCTACACTTTGATGGTTTCCTTGGATCTGTTATTTACAAATTGGAAGAAGTGGTTGATGGGGTAGAAATAATTGGAACCTTGTAGGTTTGTGATCATTGCCTCGGAGAATTATGAAAGAAGAGAGGAAAATCAGATATGATCATATATATATATATATATATATATATATATATATATATATATATACATATATATATATATATAGTCTTAATTTCTGAAAGTATTGAAGATAATTTGGAGAATCACTCCTTTATTTAGACCACAAAAAATAGAAAAAAAGTCTTTCTTTTTTTTTAGTATTAGCATTCAGACAGTCTCTTCCTTAAGACTTATAGCTGGGGAAGTGGGTGCCCTCTTCTATCCCAAACCCCAGAAGTTATAGCAGCTACAGTACTATCACAAGGACAAACTTGGCCAGGTGAGCCTGAGACTGGACTCATGTTTTTAGATCCCTCTTCTATTTTGCATTTCTTTCCCTGAGCTCAGGTCACCAAACTGTTATCCCAAGAAATGGACATTTCCAACTTTGGCAGCAACCTTGTGGTATGGAAGATCAGAAGCTCCTGAGTCAATGGTATACCTTTTAGGTAAAGATGACCACCAAAAGGAGGATACTAGTGTTAAAAGGACTAAGAAAGCCCTATCTATTTGCTGACTGTTCAGATAAATGCTCAGACATTATATTTTAAGTTGATTATGAATTTTGTTCAGATTTAATATAAAGTTATCTTTAATTCCAATGAAAGAATAATAGATATGGAAAAATGTTTTTGTTTTAAGAATTTGTAAATACATGCTTATGAGTAGTTGATGTTTTTTTTTTAGGTTTTTGCAAGGCAAATGGGGTTAAGTGGCTTGCCTAAGGCCACACAGCTAGGTAATTATTAAGTGTCTGAGACTGGATTTGAACCCAGGTACTCCTGACTCTAGGGCTGGTGCTTTATCCACTACGCCACCTAGCCACCCCAGTAGTTGATGTTTTGAGAAAATTTTTGTAGTGGAAGAAATAAATACCTATCCAATATCTATCATATATTTTATGCATTGGATATCTTTTTTTCTTTTTAAGAATATATTTATTTAATGTTTTGTTTCCCCTAATTACAAATAAAAACAATTTTTAATATTCATTTAAAAATTGAGTTCCAAATTTCCTCCCTCCCTTCTCTGTCCTTTTCCACCCATTGAGAAGGCAAGGAATTTATCAATTAGGGAATAACTCTTATTTTTATAAATTTGAATCAGTTCTCTATATATCTGAGAAATGAAACCTTTATCAGAGAAACTTGTAAATTTTTTTCACAATTATCTCTAATGGTGTGTTTCTATTCATCTTGTTTTTCCCTTTTTATATTCCTCTCTCTTTTCACTCAGTGCCTCTCAAAATAATTTTGCTCCTGACTACAGTCTCCCCCAATTTGCCCTCCCTTCTATCATCTCTGCCTAACTTTTCTCATCTCCTCCTCATTTCCTGTAGTTTAAGATAGACTTCTATATTCAACTGAGTGTGTATATTATTTCCTCTTTGACCCAATTCCAATGACAATAAGGTTCAAGTGCTTCCCCACTTCATCTCCTATCTTCCCTTTTTCTGTAAAAAAACTTTTTCATGCCTCACTTATGTGAAACAGTTTATCATTCTACCTTTTCCTTTCCTCTTTCTCACCCCTTAATTTTTTTCAGGGACATAATTGGTGGATTCTTTCAATTTCTATCTAACCCTCTGGTTCTAGAATATTAGGGCAATTTTCCTTAATGATTTCTGGAAAGATGATGACTAGGCTTAATTTTTTTGTTTCATTCTTTTGATTTTATAAATAGTTTCTTCTCTCATGGAGTCATTAGCTTTCCCTTGTCCAATTCTAATTTTTAAGGATTTTTTTGGGGGGGATTCTATTTATGATACATGCATAAGTTTTGATTTAGAGATTTTTCCTCACAATTCAGAGTAATGGTTATACACTTCAGCTTTGAAGGAAGTCTCTAGAAGGTCTTCTACCTGAAGGAGGTCCATCTCCTGAAGGAGGGATCTGTGCTATTTAATATTTCTATCAATTATTTGGACAAAATTATGAATGATGTTCTTATTGAATTTTTAAGACAATAGACATATGATTTGGAAGGATACCTTACACAGTGAACAAAAGAGTCAGGTTATAACATTCACTTGAACTGGATAAGGTGAAATTTAACAAGTATAAAAGTAGTCTTCCATGTGATTAAGATAATTACTTCAAAGTCAAGATGGTTGAGGTATAAGTTGATAGTGGTTTATCAGAGAAAGCGATATGATATGTCTGTCTCTAAATGAATAAACGAACAAACCATAATGCTGTTTTAAGTTACATTAAAAGAAGTATAGCTTTGGGAAATTAGGTGATTATTTGGTTTTACTATGCTCTGGTTATAGGAGTGTTGTGCTCTGTTCAGGGCATGATCTTTTAGACCTGACATTGCAAGTAAGCTAGAGACTATTTGGAGAAGAGCAATTAGTATGGGTAAAGGCCTTCACTCCATTCCTCTTTTCCCCCTTCTGATTACTGGTTCTTGGTATTCTATTCATTTCCCTACATAATCACATAACTATTTTGATCTCTTCCCTTTTCCTGCACAGGGAAAAGGGAAGGTTAAAAAGAGCCATCATATACCATTAATGACTTTTCATTACCCAGAAACCAGAATAATTCTACATGAAAGCTAGTTCATCCTTAAAATTCACAAAATAGGATGTAGTGAATTGAAAACTGGACTTGAAGTCATATGGCTTGGATCTGAATCCCAGACCTTTCATTTAGTAGCTATGACATTGTTGGAAAGTTAATTACTTTAAGTCACATATTAGAGATCACAAAGATCACAGATTTAAAACTAGAAGAGACCTCCAAGATTCAGAATGCTATCATGAGATAGAGAATGAGCATTTATTAAATACCTACTAAATACCAGGTATTGTACCAAGCACTTTACAGATATTATCTCATTTGCCAACTCACAGCCCCTTGGGAGCTATTTGCTATTCTACAGTTAAGGCCTAATTTATTTATACAAAAGAATCAATCTGGCAGGGGTTTCTGACCCTTAGAGTTTCTGGCCAGAACATCAACAATTGCTATTTACACTCACAACCATCAAAACTCAAACAATGGGGGGTGGCTAGGTGGTGCAATGGATAAAGCACTGGCCCTGGAGTCAGGAGTACCTGGGTTCAAATCTGGTCTCAGACACTTAATAATTACCTAGCTGTGTGGCCTTGGGCAAGCCACTTAACCCCCCATTGCCTTGCAAAAAACCCCTAAAAAAAACCTCAAACAATGAACAAGTAAGTTTTGGACTGGGACTTATTATTATCTATATGTCAAGAAGTCAAAAACTAGGCCATCTTTTGCCTCAATTCTGACCTAGCCTTTAACTATTGGATGGACATAGCCTCAGATAATCTGAGATCCAGGAAAGATTTTAGTTTTAAAAGGCCAAAGTCTCCCACTGCATCCAGGGATGCAGTGCCTTAATTGTCTCGACCTGTGTCTTGCCACTGGACTCTGATAACTGGAAGAGATAATGAGGTTGATGACTCTGCATAGCCCTACCTCACTTAAATCCAACTCACTTGCAAGTCAAGACATCTCCCTGCTTATTGGTCCTCTTTGCAAATGAAGGACAAACAAGTTAAGGAAACTAAGGCAGACAGATGTTAATGGACTTGCCCAGGATTACACAAGTAGGATTTGAACTAAGATCTTCTTGAAACATGGCCCAGTATTTTACCCCCTGTGTCACTGATTGCCTCTAGTGTAACCATAAGTGAATTTTAATATTTCTGAGCCTCAATTTTCTCAACCATAAATGTGGAATGCTCCTTAGCAGAGGCAGACTGGGTTGGTGGATAGGGAGCTGTCCTTGTTACCAAGTGGCTATCTTCATTCTTTGTTGCTTTGCTCTACACTCCACCTCCAATCTGCATTTCAGCTGTCACCATGGGTCCCCAGCTTCTTATTGGGAGGGAAAGGGGACAAGAAATTATTAATTACCTACTACCATGTGCCAGTATTTAACACTGAATATTTTCTGATTTAGTATTGTTCAAAACTCTCCATTTCTAGCCAGATTCAAACTATTCTGTTGTTCCCTTGTCTCGGTGCATGTACCCCAGCTAACTCCCTCACCCCAACCTTGTCTGATTTTCGACTTCTATTTCTCAAAACAACTAAATGACTACACTTATTCTTCACCAAAATGTACCAATCATTTGCTTTATCATCATTCCTATGAGTTCCCTAAAAGGAATCCCTTCTGACAACTCCCCAATATCCATTGACTTCCTCTAATGATGATGATGATGATAATAATAGTATTTATATAACATTTATTGTGTGCCAACTGCTATGTTAAGTTCTTTACAATTAGTATTACATTTGAACTTTCAAAATAGGTACTATTGTTTTTTAACAGATGAGGAAACTGAGGCAAATAGATATTAAGTTACTTGCCCTGTCCTGTTGGATTATAAACCCCTTTAGGCCAAGAATTCTTTTGCTTTTTGTATCTATATTCCATTCTCAACATAGGGCCTGGCAGTTAGTCAAGAAAAATTTATTAGGTACCTGTTTTGTGTCAGGCACTGTGCTAAGTATTAGGGACACAAGGAAAGCCATAACCCAGTCACTGATCACAGGAAGCTACCAGTCTAGTCGAGTAGACAATATGCAAACAACTGTGGGACTGTATTTTCATTCATTCATTAATTCATTCATGCCCTACCTCTGACATTTCCTGCCTGTGTGACAGTGACAAGCCATTAAATCTCTCATTGCCTTAGGACACTCACAAAGGCCTTGAGTTATAGAAGAGTTTTTGATTTGCATTGGTGGAAGGAATTTTGTCATCAAGAACTCACCACACTGATAAAAATGCAGGTTTGTAAAACAACAATAATATTTGCACTACTTAACTTCACTTAGTTTAGAAGAGACTGAATTCAAATCCTTAGGTACTTTAGTTAGTCTTATTTGATAGTAGCAGTGTTGTATAAGTTAATATATGTCAGAAATGTTAGAAATGGGGACAAAATTATTCAAATTAGTTATCTCACAGAGCTAGTATGCAGAAAGCTTTGTGAACTGCAAAACACTGTCATCTTAGGAGTTTGTCATTACCTTAAACATACTTGGGATTTTGGCGGGGAAAGGGAAAAGCAAAAGGGAAGTTTTAGGGAATTTTCTACTACTAAATTAGCCTGCTTCCTGCATTTTCCAACCTAAAACATGTTTGACTCGGTTGTTCAATTTCTGCTGCAACTAACTAAATCAAAGTTTCAAGTGGTGTTTCTGATGACTTCCAAAGAGGACAGAGAAATAAATGAATGAAACTTGAGCCCCCAAACCTACTAGTATGTGACTCCTTATTGGCGGAGATCAATTCCATGTGTCTTCATGAAGCAGATTTGGCAAGAATATAGGAGAGCAGAGGCATCTGATCTCATCAGTATTTTTTGTGTTCTACTGGTTTCCAGATACAACTAACAGATCCATGATGCCACCATATCTTCAGGTCATTCCAGGGAGAGAATGACTGGGAAAAAGCTGACTTGTATAATTTCTATTATGACCCCATTCTTAGCTTGCATATAGAAAATTATGTCAAAATTTGGTTGCTCAGAGAAGTTCATTAGAATTGAATGCCAATTTCATGACAGCATGCTAGCCCAAGTTCTAGATAGTGAATGCTACTCTCACTATTTCCCAGTCATTAATGGAATAAAACAAGGCTATACCCTTGTTTCCATGCTTTTAAGCATCTTTTCAGTCATTTAATCTAATGTCCACACTGAAGATGAACATGGTATCAAGGTCAACTATACCACTGACAGTTAATTCTTCAACTTGAAATGCAAGCCAAGACCAAACTGGAGGAAGTGATAGGTACATGTTTCTGGTTACAGATGATTGTGTACTCAATGCATTCTCATAAACTAAGATGCAACAAAACATGGATTGATTCTCTGCTACTTGTGCTAATTTTGGTCTAACAATTAAGACCAAGAAAATACAGGTGCTCCATCAGCCAGCACCACACTATCCATATGTGGAACCATCCATTACAGCAAATGGAGGAATTCTGATACTGTGAATAAATTTACCTATTGTAGTGGTGTGCTTTCTATGAAGGTACACATTAATAATGATTCACACATATTGCCAGAGGTAGAGGTAGTTCAATATTTGGGAGTCTGTGCTGACCTCATTGTTGGATTCCTGTGAAACCTGGAGAATAAACCAGTACCATGCCAAGAAACTAAATACTTTCCATTTAGATTGCCTTGGGAAGATTCTGAAGATCACCTAGAAGGACAAGATACCATACACAGAAGTCTTTTCTTGAACTAAACTGCCAAGCATTCAAACATTATTACAGAGAGTGCAACTACAATGGGTTGACCATATTGTTTGAATGCCAAATGCACATTTGCCAAAAAGACTATTTTAGGAACTTTAATGACCTTTATGAACATAAAGTATTCAGGAAAGTGCTCACAAGGGGATTAAAAGAATCAATATAAGGACACTCTAAAAGTCTCCTTTAAGCACTTTGGCATCGATTGTTCAGTATGCGAGATATTGGCACAGAACTGCCCAGATGGCATGTCTTCATCAGAGAGGGTGCTATGCTCTATGAGCAAAGCAGAAAACAAATGTGAGATGCCCAAGTTTAGAGAATCCACTCATGGGAAATCTAGGTGGCACAGAGGATAGAGCATTGACCCTGGAGTCAGGAGGACCTGAGTTCAAATCTGGCCTCAGACACTTAATAATTACCTAGCTGTGTGCCTTGCAAAAATAATACCCCACCCCCCAAAAAAAGAAAAAAGAGAATCCATACCAGGTGTTCAGATGGACTATTTATGCCCCAACCTGTGGTAGAATATTCATAGCTTGTATTGGATTTGATCAGGGGAGATAGCACTATAACTTGTCTTTGATATAGTGATGTCATTTTGATCTTCTTTGATAACAAGGTACAAGAACTGCCAACCTAGCTTGCTACAGTGGAGACTTCTGGGAATTCTCCCTTATTTGAGATCTGGGACTCTTTCTTTTGAGTGAACTGAGATATCAGCCTGTCAATGGAAGAGCTCCTTTAATCTGTATTGTTCATTATATATCCATATCTATAAACTTTGATTTCTGTCTCCCTTGGAAATGGATGGAAGGAAGAAACACTAGAAGTATCTGTTCTTATTTCCTCTCAAGTCTCACACATCTGGACACCCCTTGTCTTGTGTATTTCAAGACACACAAGGGGCCTGCTGTAACATTTAACCTCCATAGAATTATAGATTTAGAGTTGGATGGGACCTTGGAGATCACTAGATCATGAGGTATTCAGAAGAAAGTTGCCAGATTCTGAAGATCACCTGGTAGGAGAAGATAACTAAACTACCTAGTTTTCCAACATGCAGAAAGTACAACTATGATGGACTGGACAAGTTATTAGAATGCCAGACTACACTTGCCAAAAAACTATTTTATGGAGAATTGACAGGGGGATCAAAAGAATCAATATAAATGCACTCTAAAAGTCTCTCTTGAGCACTTTGTCATTGATTGTTCAGTATGGGAGATAATGGCCCAGGACTTCCTCATCAGAGAGGGTGCTATGTCTCTCAAAAGAGGATCAGAAGAAGCAATACCCAGATATCCTGAAGATACCATTGAAGAACTTTGGAATTGATTGTACAGCATGGGAGACACTGGCACAGGACCATCCAGCATGATGTGCCCTCATCCATGAGGGTGTTGCGTGATCTGAGAAAGGCAGAATTGAAGCAGCCCAAAGGAAACATGACATACATAAGTTTAGAGTACCCATCCCAGGTGTTCACATGTGGACCATTTGTGCCCAACCCGTGGTAGAACATTCTGAGCTTGTGTTGGTCCGATCAGTTACAGTCGGACACACTGTGATTTGTCTCAAACATAGTGATGTCTTTTTGGTCTTCTTTGATAAGGAACAAGAACTAACCAACCAGCCAGAGATAAAGCCAACTTAGCCATATAAGACTGTCAGGGCATTCAATAAGGATCTGGCCTAGTATAAATAAAGGCAGCTGGATATTGCTTGAAAATTTTGGATTGATCTTTCAGTAAAGGGAGACTGGATTCCAAATTACATAAAATGCTTTAGCAATTTAGACAAAGATTTTATTTGATGACTTTTATTTTTATTCTGTCTTAATTTTTCAATATTTCTGTCTTCATTTCCCAATAATTCTGTCATCCTTTCCCAATAATTCTCAGTCATCCTTTATAACAAAAAAGGAAATTAAAAAAACTAGCCAATGAATCAAATGAGTCTTATAGTATATTCAGTATTCCATATTCATAACCCTCCATCTCTAGAAAGAAAGCAAGGGAAAGACATTCTCATTCTTCATCAGGGCTAAATTTGGTCATCATAATCATCCAATAGTTTGTGTTTTGGAAGACAACCAACTTGTGGAACAAGCTAACAAGAAAATCCAAACTAGTTCACTGACTTCATTTAAAATAGACATTTGATTAATCAATAAGCAAGTATTTATTAAACAGTTAATGTATTATTCTAGAGACTGGAATGGAAATACAAAAAAATAATCTCTACTTTAGAGCAGCTTAATTTGGAGCAGGATAGATAGTGCATACATAAATATATACAGGGTATAGTGTTGTTCTTTGTCCTTCATTCTCAAAGAGGACATCAGAAGGATCATGTCTTGATTTGCAAGTGCACTGGATTTAAGTGAAACAGAACGGTGCAAAGCTTCACTTTCTCTTCCAGAGTAATAGGAGTCTGCTGGCAAGACAATAAGACTGGAGATGGGTCAGTATACAATGGGAGACCTTGGTTCTTTTTAAGTTAAGGTCTTATCTAGGTCTCAGTTTTTCTGAAGCAGTACCCATTCAAATGATTAAAGATCAGGTGAGAATTGAGACAAAAAAAATAGCCTTAGGCTGTCTTTTCACAAGAATCAGCCTGAACAGTTAGGTGGCACTATAAATAGAACACTGGTTCTGGAGTCAGGAGGACCTGAGTTCAAATGACCTCAGACATTTGATATTTACTAGGCTTTGTGACATTTGGTAAGTCACTTAACTTCATCGACGCACAAACAAACAAACAAACAAAAAACCCCAAAAGAATCAGTCTGGGAGGAGTTTCTGACTAGGACAGAATATAGTTGCTATTTGCATTTTCTCTGAGCTACCAGAATCCAAATAGTGAGAGAGTAAGGGTTAGGTTGGGACCTACTATTAACCAAGTCAGTAAAAGCCAGAGTGATTTGGGTTTTGAGACACAATCAAGTAGCTCCATTTGAATCACAATGGTTTTTTTCAAAGTCTCTTTCTTAGAACTATATTTCAATAAATCATAAATAAAATTACATGAGACAAAAGATTCAATTGTTCTGACTTTTTGGGGGAAAAAGATAGAATAAGTAGGGTAGAGAAACAAATCTAGCATCCACATCTCAAGACACTTTGTAAAGTATAAGTAATTAAAAACTATATTCCTCTGAACAGAGCACCCACATGCAAGAGATAATTCCCCACCTAGACAGCGGGACAGAAGCTGGAAGAGGAATAAAATGAGGAGAAGAAATAGTAGCACTGTTCAACATGAAGGTATTGGTTGGGTCCCCAGGGTGCAGATTGTAGTTCATGCTTTATTCTTGAAGAGGGCCAGTGATGTCCTCTTCCAGTGATCAAGAGGGTGATGACTTGCAAGTGAATTGGATCTAAGGGAAGCAGAACTGTTCAAAGTCATTGGCCTCACTCTTTCTTCCAGAGTCATTAGAGACCACTAGCAAGACATAAGTCAAGACAACTGATGATGATCCAGCACTCAATATATACAGACACACACACACACACACACGCACACACACACACACACACACACATATATATATTACATAAACATAAACATTATATAAACATAAACATTATATACATGTATATATACCCATACAGAATAAATACAAATTGAAAACTCGTTAGAGTATTTGATACCTTAATAATCTTTCTGCAATAAAATAAGTAGCAATATAGTTAGAACTAAAATTTTCCTCTAAATATTTAAACTACTTACTTATTGTATTTGTCTCTATTTCTTTCTCTGTGTCCCAATATTTCTCTAAATCTGTCTTTCTTTTTCTCTTCCTCTGTCTCTCTTATTTTTAAAGAACTGATTCTTTATATATTAATTCCTAACATGGAAACATTGTTAAAGCCCTGTTCTAATCACATAGCCCCAGTTATAGCTTTTCTAATTAGATGAATATATTAGACCCTGTGGCATAATGGATAGAGATTTGGGAATCAAGAGTTGGTCTTAAAACCCAGAACACTTGGGGTCAAATCTTACCTTTGATCAGGAGCATATATGGTGACCTTGGGAAAGTCATTTTAACTTCTTATTTTGTCTAGATAATAATCTAAGACTGTAAGTCATAATAAAGGTGCCAACTTCAACTGGTACAGTTTGCTATATTAATGAAATCACAGGTACATTATCTATCCTAATTAGATCAGCAGCCTTATCCTCATTAAGAAGAAAATAATGATGTGAACTAAATTGTGATGCCTCATATAAAGTCCTTAAATAAATAAACTGACTTTAATTCCAGGGAAATAGCTAGGGGTTGTAATTACCTGAGACTGTGTGCCATGTGAATGTAACCAAATTCCAAACCAACTAATTTCATTATTTTAATGGAAGTCTGCATTCATCCATTAGGCTGACATATGACTAGTCATTAGTAACAGTTCATTTCAAAAGCTATGGTGGATAAAGGTTGATTGAAAATGAATGAGGGTTCCAAGCCTACCAAAACACTATAGTGGTTTTTTAAATAAAAGATTTTATTTATTTTGAGTTTTACAATTTTTCTCCCTAATCTTGCTTCCCCCTCTCTCCACTCCCCACAGAAGGCAGTCTGTTATTCTTTACATTGTTTTCATAGTATACATTGATCTAAATTGAATGTGATGACAGAGAAATTGTATCCTTAAGGAAGAAATATAAAGTATAAGAGATAACAAAATTACATAATGAGATAACTTCTTTTTTAAATTCATGATAATAGTCTTTTGTCTTTGTTCAAAACAGGGCAACAATCAGGCACAATTTTGGGGTATCTGCAATGGAGAATGTCATCTGTATTCTGAGAAAGAATTGTGGAGTTTGAACAAAGACTAAAGACTATTACCTTTAATTTTTTAAAAATGTTATTTTATTATGTAATTCTGCTATTTCATTCTGCTATCTCAATACTACATATCTCATACAAGGATATGATTTCTCTCTTATCACATTCAACTTAGATCAAGGCATGCCATGGAAACAATTTAAAGACTAACAGACTACCTTCTGTGGGGGGTGGGGGGAGGGAAGTAAGATTGGGGGAAAGATTATAAAATTCAAAATAAATAAAATCTTTCAAAAAAATGTGATCTGCCCGGCTCTGCTTGAAGAATGTCAGTGTGCCAAGACAACTATTTCTCCCTAAAGTTCAACTTTACCTTCTGTTCTACTTTTATCTACTGTTTCTCGATCTGCCCTCTGGGACTGAGTTACTTTGTTCATATAATAGCCCTTCAAATAAGTCTTCTTTTTCCATGTTAAACATTATCTATTTCTTCAATTCATTCCCACAAAGCATAGTCCCCTCATTATTCTGATTTCTTTCCCCCCCCCAGATGTACCCCATTTGTTAAAGTCCTTCTTAAAATGTAGCACTTACAAAGATGTGGCACACAGAGTACTTGAGATGTAGTTGATTGGTGTATCATACAAAGGATCATTACCTTGTTCTGGACATTTTGTTTCTCTTAATAAAGACTGATTGTGCTGGTTTTTTATTTGCTTTTTCATGCTATGTCATGATGTCAATTCATATTTAATGATAATTTAACTACCAGATTTTTCTCATGACCATTGTCTAATTATATCTCTCCCATTCTTTATTTATAATTTTTGAACAACTATGTATCTTTACATTTGTTTCTATTCAGTTGCATCTTATTATAACCTATCAATATCTTTGTGCATTTTAACACAAGTGTGCCAGCTTACATTTGTTCTAATATATGATAAAAGTATTGAATAACACAGGATCAAGGACAAATCCCTGAAATATTCCACTAGCGACTTCCTTCCAAGTTGACATTTACCCATTAATAACCTTTCTTTGCTTCTGTCAACTAACCAGTTCTGACTCTACAAAACTGTACTTTCATCTAACCTAGTGACTCCCAATTCAGTTAAATTTAATTCAATTTAATCCAATAGGTATTATTAAGTGGGGATGAAAATAAAACCAATACAACCAATGACCTCAAAGCACTGGCTTTCTTTTGGAAAGGGGGGACAGCAAGTACATAGAAAATCAAATGCAAAATATATATAAAATGATTTTGGGGGGAGGGACTAGCACCTGGTGGAACTCAAGATGGATTTGCTAGAGAAGATGGTACCCAAGCTGAGTTCTGAAGGAAACTAAAGATAAAAAAAAAGGGTAGGAAAGAGGAAGACATCATTCCAAGTCTGGGGAGGGTGGAGCCTATATAAAGTTGTGGAGATAGCAAATGGAATGTAGGGGAAACAGTAAGCAGGCAAGTTTGGCAGGAGTATAGATTACATGAAGGAGAATAATATTTGACAAGCTTTAAAAGTTAAGATGGAACCAAATTTTAAAAAGCTCTTCAAATTAAACCTTTTTAAACATGAAGAACCTTTTATATTGGATTCTTTTACAGTCTCAACTGTGCTATTAACATTTATCACTTGAGAAAACAAATGGGAAGATGAATCTTCCCTTATAGATACCACTAGGAATTTGTAGACCCTAAATCATACCCACCAGGTCCGTCTGTCTATAAGGGAGGTGTGAAATATACTATATATAATATATCTATTTCTCTGTCTCTATCTTTGTTTTTAGTATATTTCTATAGATACATCTATTTATAGCAATTTATAAATATAGATAATGATATCTGTCTGTCATCTAACTATCTATCCATTCATCTCTCCCTCTCTGTCTCCCTCCATCCATCAATATAATCTATTATTATATCAGTGACTGACTTTCATGCTTGGAATTCTCTCCCTCCTCATTGCTGCTTCTTGGTTTCCTTCAAATTCATGACTAAACACCCCATTCTAAAAGAATTTTATTCCCCCCAGGTGCTAGTGTCTTTCAAATATTTCCATTTTAGCTTGTCTTTAACCTGTATACATATCTTTTGTATTATGTCTCCACTATTAGACTACATTCTCCTTGAAGTCAGGGACTGCCTTTTGCCTTTCTTTGTCTCCTCAGTGCTTAGTACAATGTCTGGTACATAGTAGATGTTTAATAAATGCTTGTGGACCTGTTACTGTACATCTATATTTGTACTGGTTAGGATGTCATCTCTGTAAGGTATTATGTTGCCTTGCTGATACTGTAGTTTAGTGGACTGTGATTGGTACAGAGGAGGGTGAATAGCAAAAGTGACTTTTAAGTACATACATACAATTATTTCAAAAACATGAACAAAAATATTATCAACTTCATATTTTGAAGAAACTATAAATACCTCACTTTCTGACTGCAATTGGTATGTGGTAATATCTACATTATAGGTAAATATGTCTATTTATGAAAAGTGAAAATAGTAATTTTCATAATTTTATGACATACTTAAGGAACATGCTACTAGAGCTACTCTGAAACCACAATTACTGTTATTTTCTCTCTTTGGTTCACTATAATTTGAATTTATAATTTTTACAATGAATAGTTCTAGAATTTTATCTCTAAGTATTTATCAGGAGTGATCTTATGTGGAAACAGAGTGGGTGACTGCAGAATGAATCCAAAGATATGATTTTGACTGGATGCTAACACCTCTCCTGGAAATGAAGAGTACCCTAGGCTTCTAAGGAACTATTTTTACTGAGTTGGACAAATGGAGGGCCAGTAAGAGAACTGGCCCATCAAATTCCTTTAGAGAATTGCAGAAGAGGAAATTTTTGCCCAATTACTGGATTTTAAAAGTGGAGAAGACCCAGGCTTATGGAGAAACATAATGGTATGTCAAGTACCTTACCTCTGAAAACTTTATTTTCTTGTTTTAGTTTCACCTATTTACATGCTCACTCCTCTCAAGTGCTCTCTAAGTTCTGGGTCTACTCAAACCTTTCACCTTAACTTCCCTGATTTAGATAGTACATTGCTAAAGATGTGAGTTTGGAGGCAAGAATAATAATTTCAAATCCTTTCTCAGACACTTATTAACTATGTAAATCTGGGCAAGTCACTTATTTAACCTCTATAGGCTGAAGTTTCTTCAACAATAAAATAAGGAGATTGATTTCTAAGCCTCTAGGTTCCTTTTTGTATCTAAATCTATTATTCTTTTGTTTAATTTAATTTGTTTAATTTAATCTCTTCCCCCCCCTTCTCAAAGGTATTCAATATACTCTTTTTTTAGTTTTTTTTTTGCAAGGTAATGGAGTTAAGTGGCTTGCCCAAGGTCACACAGCTAGGTAATTATTAAGTGTCTGAGGTCGGATTTGAACTTAGGTGCTCCTGACTCCAGGGCTGGTGCTCTATCCACTGCAGCACCTAGCTGCCCCTTCAATATACTCTTTTTTTGTAAGGCAAATGGGGTTAAGTGGCTTGCCCAAGGCCACACAGCTAGGTAATTATTAAGTGTCTGAGACTGGATTTGAACCCAGGTACTCCTGACTTCAAGGTCGATGCTTTATCCACTACGCCACCTAGCCGCCCCACCTTCAATATACTCTTAAAAAAAACTTTTACAAAAAGTTGATTTCCAATCCCTGGGAGTACCCTCTACCTTATATAACAACAGTCCCTGAAGAGAGAGGGCTCAGTTTCTATATAACATTCACCTAAAAAATTCATTTTCAGATCTGGCCAATGGATGAATGTTTCTTCATTTATGTTACTACTGGGCCAAGTCAGAAAAATCATTTGAGACACTATTTTTTACTATCTGTCTTCTGGCAAATCCTAAGATGGAGTCAACTCCTGGAACCTTGGTGGATCTCTTGAACTTTTGAAAGTCCCCTCTTCAATCTTTTCATTATATGTAAGAGAGAAAAGACATAAAGAGAAAAGTCATAGCAGGGTCAGCAGTTCTCAAAACTACATGGCCACAATGGAAAAATAAAGTCTTGAGTTCTCTTTCCTTATTATGGATTTAGTACTTAACCTAACCCTTATTTGAACACTCTCATTTCTCAAATATTTCAGTAACTGAGTTAAATTTATAAAATTAAGAACCATTTTTAATTGATAATAGTCAAAAAGATATTTAACAGGGAATTTTCAGAAGAAATCAGAGCAAATAGTCATAGAAAATGCTCTAAATAGCTATTGATTAGAGACATACAAATTAAAACTGGCCAAAGGTCTAGTAAAATTTCTTGGGGTTTACCATCCCCAAATCACTCTACCTCTTTTTGGTAGGCCAACAATGGGTCTCAGGCTAATTCCAATGTGTCATGGTTTCAGTCCTGATTGGTTCAGAGTGAACAAACAGTAACTATTTCTGTTTTAGCCCCAAACCCTAAGGATCCTAGTCTCAGGGAGTTTATGATCTAATGGAGTAAAGGTCAATACACAAATTACTGTGGAACAAGGGAAACAATGAAGTCTAAAGAGTCTTGAGAAATTCGAAGAGTTAAAGAGAGAATTTACCTGATGTTGGCAGGATGAGCTTCATGGAGAACTTGGAATCTGAAATGGAATTTGAAAGAAGAGGGGACTTGAACAAACAGTGATAGGGGAAGTGTTAGAGTCTGCTCTGGACTGGGGGACAACCAAAGCAAAGGCTCATGGAAATTGTTTTAAATCATGAACCCTTTTAGTATAATGGCATAAATATAATAAAATACATAAGATTTTAAAGGAATTCAAAGGTTAATAAAAAATGTATTTTTTCCTCATCCAAGTTTTTATACCCCCTGAGATACACTAAGACTCCAAGTTAAGAAATTCTGAATCTCCAGTCCTTTGGATCAATGGTGGGAAACATCTGACCTGCAGGCCATTTGGTCCAACATTGCCACAGCAACTGCAGATGGAGATGCAAAATTCAATATATTTAGGAGCTTTTTAGGGGTAAATTAATTAAATGTTTGACTACATAAAGCAGGTGAATCATATTATAAATATCCACATGATCCACATGATCTAGATAGTGGATGATCAATAATATATAAATAAATTAATGTATGAAGTGAGGTTCCTGAAATTAGATTTCAGTAGACCTTTTATTTCAGTATCAGAATTTTAATTTTATTTGCCAAGAAATGGAAAATCAGAGGTTTCTTTTTTGTTTTTTTTTCAAATGAGAGCTTGAACTGATATCGTTGCCCTGGGAATGGAAAAGAGGAAGTAGATTTGAGAAAGATTGTGGAAATAGAATTGATAGGACTTAGGATTCCATTGGATTTGGGGGGATGGGTGGAGAGATAATGGAGAACTAAGAGTCAAAGATGATGCTGAGATGATAGCTTTTAGTAACTGGGAAGATAATAATGCTTTTTTTTCTAACTGTGTTTTTATATGAAAAAAATTTGATGAGTGTCAAGTTCAAAAACAAGTCCTGATTTTCTCTTCTTTATTTCTCTCAACCTCACAGGCTTTGATTTCTTATTAGTTCTATACCCATATATTTCACATCCATCCCCATTCACAAAGACCCTCTCTAGCTCAGTCCATCAAGATTTCTATCTGTATTTCAGTGGTTTCCTGATAATAATAGTAATAATAATAATAATAATAATAATAATATCTTATAATAATGAGAACATGCTGCTTATGATGGATTGGATTGGGTTGGTCCTTGTCTTTTAGTAATAAAGAAGACTAAAATGATATCTCTATGTTGGAGATGAATTATAGTGTGACCGACTGTGGTTGATCAGACCAATTCAAACTTAGAATGCTCTACCACAGATCAGGCACAAATTGTCAATGCAAACACCTGGGATGGTTACTCTAAATTTGTGCATCTCACATTACTTTTGAGCTGCTTCAGTTCTTCCTTGTTCATGGAACACAGAGGGCACTCTATTCTTGGTAGTCCTGGGTCAGTGTCTCCCATGCTGCACAATCAATTTTAAAGTTCTTAAGACAGGCCTTCAGGGTATCCCTATATTATTTTTCTGACCCTGCTGTGAGCTCTTGCTCTGTGTGAGTTCTCCATAACATAGTCTTTGGTAAATATATATTTGGCATTCAAACAACATGGCCAGTCCATCATAGTTGTGCTCTCTATAGTAATGTTTGAATCTTGGCAGTTTATCTTGAGATAGAACCTTAGTTTCTGGTATCTTATCCTGCCATGTCATATTCAGAGTTTTCCTAAGACATTTTAAATGGAAGTGATTCAGTTTCTTGGCATGGCATTAGTAGATTTTTCAGGTTTCATAGGCATACAGCAATGAGGTCAACACAACAGCTCTGTAGACTTTCAATTTGGTGGTCAGTCTAATACCTCTTCTCTCTCACATTTTCTCTTGGAGCCTCCCAAATATTGAGCCAACTCTGGCGATGTGTGTGTCAACCTCATTGTCAATGTGTAGTTACTTGGAAAGGACACTGCCAAGGTAAGTAAATTTGTCTACAATACTCAAAACTTCTCCATTTGCTGTAGTCGATGGTTCCACATATGGATAGTGAGGTGCTGTTTTGAGCACCTGTGTTTTCTTGGTGTTCTTAGGTCAAAATTAGTACAAACATCAGAGGATTGATCCATACTTGTTGTATCTCAGCTTCAGAGTTTAATTGAGTGCACAATCTTATGCAACACTCCTTCCACTTTATTCTTGGCTTGAAACCTTTACAGGGTGATGAATTTACCATCAGTATGGTAGCTATCTTCATCCTCAGTGAAGACATTTGATAACATGGCTAAAAACATCATGCTAAAAAGCGTCAGAGCAAGGATACCATCTTCTTTTACTCCATTGGTGATTAAGAAATCATGGGAGCACTGTCCACTATCCAGAACTGGCAAACATGCTTCATGAAATAGATGTGTATACTGATGAACTTCTCTGGATGACCAAATTTTGACATAATTTTCCATAAACTCTCACAGCTGGTGGTATCAAAGGCCCTCTATTCTGTTCCTGGCATTTCCCTGGAGGTTTTGGGCAGCAAACACCAATTTGATCCTTTTTGAAGCCACTCTGCCTCTCATGGAGGTGACCATCTTTCAGGTGAAGGATCAGCCTATTGGGGAGGGTTCTGGCAAGAATCTTACCACCAATGAGTAAAAAAGAAACACCCTGGTGATTATCACAGGACAATTTATATTCTTTAACTTTATAGAGATGAACAATGAAGACATCATTGAATTCCTGAGGAATAATCTCTTCATGTCATATAACCTGGAAAATTACATTCAACTTTTATAGGAGCATTGGACACCCCAACTTTGAAAATCTCAGTTGGAATAGAATCAGTGCCTGGTGCTTTGCCATATGAAATAAGTCTAATGGCATTCAAAACCTCTTTTTCAGCTGGAGCTTCAGTCTAGGGCAGTGTTGATTTCAACTTGAGGTAAGCAATCAATAGCTTCTACATTGATTAATGATGGTCTGTTAAGAACACTGTGGAAGTGTTCAGTGCATCTCTCTAGAATTTTGTCCCTATTATTAATCAATATGACCCCAACAGCACTGAAGTAGTTGAAGTTCACCATATATCTTTGGCCCATAAATAGCCTTCTGGGAATCATAAAAGCACTATGGATTGTTAATATCTGCTTAAAACTGAATTTTATCTGCCTTCTCACTGAACCAAGAGTACTGAAACTCTCCATGTTCTGCTTGTACTTTATTTTTGATGCAATTAAATGCTACCTTCTTAGAAATGGATGAACTATCCTTCTGGTAACCCCTGTGGAGCTCTCCTTTTTCATTTAGCAACTTCTGTATTTCCTCATAGTTTTCATCAAACAAGTCTTGGATATTTGTGAATGTTCAGATGCAGATGAGCAAATGCAATACTATTTACCAAATCCATGAAAGTTTCCCATCCTTTTCTGCTCCACTCTAGCCAACTGTGTTTTGGCTCAACTTTCACTACAAGTTAACAATGAATTGCTTCCACTCAGAGAAGCATTCTAAGTCTTTTGACAATAATTCATCTGATAGTCTGCTTTGGTTAAATGTGAATATTTACCTTGGAGAGGATGAGTCTGGGATCAGTTCAACATTCTATATCACCCAGTGCCTTTGTCACTCTCACATCCCTGTCTGTCTCTTCTCCTTACAATCACAGAGTCTATTGGGTGCCAATGTTTGCTGGGAGGGGTCAGCAAGCATTTAGGTAAACAGAAGACAGTGGTTGTAATGAGAAAACCATTATCATGAATCCTTTTCATAGGCATTCAAGCTTGTTGACTACATTAGTTTTGATTGCAAAACTTACTCCAGGTTCACAGTCACTGTGGCCACTCCAGAAAAATGTGTATCCAGCTCTGACTTTAGTAATCTGGCCTTCATTTGCCAGCCTTGTTTCACTTGGGGCTACTATTTGGATATGATACCTGCTGTTCTCTTGCAACAAGAGAATCATCTTTCAGGTCAATTGGGTCTTTTATTGTCTATGAGTATGCACACAATCCATGCACTGATAGTGAGTGGAGTCTTCTTCTTTAAATAAGATTTTGTACATTTTTTGTGCTTTGACTGCAGAGTGGGATCTCTGTCTGCTGTGATAATCAAGCCAGGGCTGGGTAAACAGACAATTTTTTAGGGCATCTTTTCTAGCCCTTTCCTCATACCAAGAGGTGAGCAGTGTGGTTCTTAAAAGGGCTCCTCAGAAACCCAGGGAGTCTACCAAATTCCATTGCTGCTTGCAGAACACTTGTGTACAGGATTGGGACTATAGCTCTCGGTGTAACCATACTTGCTGCTCCATCACTTGCCTGTCACCACAGGATTTTGAGATAGAGTGGTATTGGTGATGTCTTTTGATTTATGCATAAATTTCATTTAAGTGTGTCAGAGTTGCTCAAAGTCATCTGCTTCTCTCTTCCAAAGTCATCACTACTGAGTGGCAAGACAGAGTCAACACAGCTGGTGATGGCTCAACATTCAGTGAATGATCTTGGCATCTTTGAAGTCTAACCAAACTCTAAGCACTGTACAATGCCTGTTTCAACTGCCTTCATGACCATTGGAATGAATTGTTCTCATTCGTTTACTCCACTAGAGGAATATTTTACATGCTTAGAGTTGGCACTCCCCATCTATAATTCACCAACAGGTTTGAGAATCCTTCAGTTACCCGTAACCTGATTTAACCCATCTGCCAAATGGGTTACCAGGGTATGCCTATCACAGCTTCTTGGAGTCAAAGGTGAGAGTAATGGGGCTCAGGTGGACATCAAAGGTGGAAAGAAGACCTGAAAAGGACTTGGCAGTCTTCACATCAGAGCTACTAGGCTTCCTTGAACACACACTGCACTCCAGTGTATTGGGTACTGTGTTAAATACTTTATAAAGAGCCTCTCATTTGATCTTAACAACAACTCTGGGACCTATTAATATTATTTCTATTTCACAATTGGGGAAACCAAGGCAAGCAAAAGTTAAGTGACTTGACCTGGGCAAAATGACCAGTAAATATTTAGCACTAAATTTGAATTTAGGTCTTTGTAACTCCATGACTGGAATTCTATATATTCTGTTACTTAGGTTAACTCCCTGTTCAAGGCTTTCCTCTCTCTGATTCATCTGCTCACATAACTACCGATGTGATTTTCCAAAAACATAAATGAGACTATGTGATACCTTATCTCAATATTCTCCTTTGGATTGCTACTGACTGATCAAATATGATATCATTTTTTTTTTTTGGTTTTTGCAAGATAATGGAGTTAAGTGGCTTGCCCAAGGCAGCACAGCTAGGTCATTATTAAGTGTCTGAGGCCAGATTTGAACTCAGATACTCCTGACTCCAAGGCCGGTGCTCTATCCACTAAGCCACCTAGACTTCCCTTTTTTTTAAAGAAAGATTTTATTCAAGTTTTACAATTTTTTCCCTATTCTTGCTTCCCTCACCCCATACCCTGCAGAAGGCAGTCTGTTGGTCTTTACATTGTTTTGGTATACATTGATCTAAGTTGAATGTGATGAGAGAGAGAAATCATATCCTTAAGGAAGAAAAATAAAGTATAAGAAATAGCAAAATTATGTAATAAGATAACAGTTTTTTCCCACTGAAATTGAAGGTAATAGTCTTTGGTCTCTGTTCAAACTCCACATTTCTTTCTCTGGATAGAGATGGTATTCTCCATTACAGATACTTCAAAATTGTCCCTGATTGGTACACTGAAGGAATGAGCAATTCCATCAAAGTTCATCATCACCCCATGTTGCTGTTAGGGTGTACAATGTTTTTCAGGTTCTGCTCATCTCACTCAGCATCAGTTCATGCAAATCCTTCCAGGCTTCCCTGAATTTCCATCCCTCCTTATTCTAATAAAACAATAGTATTCCATGATATACATATACCACAGTTTGTTAAGCCATTCCCCAAGTGAAGGACATTGACTTAATTCCCAATTAATTGCCACCACAAACAGGGCTGCTATGAGTATTTTTGTACAAGTGATGCTTCTACCTTTTTCTATCATCTTTTCAGGGTATAGACCCAGTAGTGGTACTGCTGAATCAAAGGGTATGCACATTTTTGTTGCCCTTTGAGCATAATTCCAAATTGTGCTCCAGAAAGGCTGGATGAGTTCACAGGTCACCCAGCAATAAATTAGTGTCCCAGATTTCCCCCATCCCTTCCAACATTGATCATTGTCCTTTCTGCTTATATTGGCCAGTTTGAGAGGTATGAGATACTTTAATTTGCTATGGATCACTTTGACTTCCTTATCTGTAAATTGCCTCCATTTGTCAATTGGGGAATGGCTTTTTTTTTTAAATTTGACTCGATTTTCTGTATATTTTAGAAATGAGTCCTTTGTCAGATACACTAGTTGTAAAAATTGTTTCCCAATTTACTACATTTCTTTTGATCTTGGTTACAGTGGTTTTGTCTGTGCAAAAGCTTTTTTACTTTAATGTAATCAAAATTATCTAGTTTATTTTTAATGATGTTCTCTGTCTCTTCCTTGGTCATAAACTGACTCCCTTTCCATAGATCTTATAGGTAGACTACTCCCTGATCATCTAGTTTGCTTATAATATTGTTTTTTATATCTAAATCCTGTATCCATTTTGATATTATCTTGGTATAGGATGTGAAGTGTTGGTCTTCCATACTAACTTCCAAGTTTCACAGCAGTTTTTATTGAAGAGAGAGTTTTTATCCCAATAGCTTGACTCTTTGGGTTTATCAAACATAAGATTGCTATAATCATTTCCTGCTATTGCACCTAGTCTATTCCACTGATTCATCACTCCATTTCTTAGCCAATACCAACAGTTTTGATAACTGATGCTTTATAATAAAATTTTAGATCTGGTAAGACTAAACTACCTTCTTTTTCACTTTTTATTCACTGAAACCCTGGAAATTCTTGACTTTTTCTTTCTCCATATGAATTTACTTACATTTTTTCTAACTCAAAATAATCTTTTTTGGAATTTTTATTTGTAGGGCACTAAACAAGTAGTTTAGTTTTGGTAGAATTGTCATTTTTATTATATTAGCTCAATCTATCCATGAGTAGTTGATGTTTGCCTATTTGTTTAAATCTGATTTTATTTGTGTGAGAAGTGTTTTGTAATTGTTTTCAACCACTTTTTGAGTTTGCCTTGGCAGCCATTTGATAATTGTCTGAGGTTCCTTTGAAAGGGATTCTCTTTCTAGCTCTTTCTGCTGTATCTTGGTAGTCATATATAGAAATATTTAGGATTTATGAGGGTTTACTTTATATCCTGTGATTTTGTTAAAGTTGCTAGTTTTTTGGAGGATTTTTGGGGATTCTCAGGGATACCATCATGTCATTGACAAAGAGTGAGAGTTTTTCTCTTCCTTCCCAGTTCTAACTCCTTCAATTTCTTTTTCATCTCTTATTGCTGAAGCTAACATTTCTAATACGATAATAGGCATCCTTGTTTCACCCCTGATCTTATTGTAAAGGCCTCTAGCCTATCCCTGTTTCATATAATGCTTGTTGATGATTTCATATGGATACTGCTTATAATTCTAAGGAACAATCCATTTATTCCTAAACTGTATAGTGTTTTTAGTAGGAATGGGTGCTGTATTTTGTCAAAAACCTATTCAGCATCTATTGCTATAATCATATGGTTTCTAATAGGTTTTTTCTTGATATAATTAATTAGACTAACAGTTTTCCTGATGTTGAACCAACCCTGCATTCCTAGGATAAATCCTACTTGATCATAATGTATTATCCTAGTAGTAGTTTTTTGTAATCATTTTGCTAAGATATTTAAGATTTTTGCATCTATATTCATCAGGGAGATGGGTCTATAATTTTCTTTCTCTCTTTTAACTCTTCCTGGTTTAGTTATTAGTACCATATTGGTGTCATAGAAAGAGTTAGGCAGAGTTCCATCTTCACCTATTTTTCCAAAGAGTTTATATTGAATTGCAACCAATTGTTTCTTAAATGTTTGGCAGAATTTACATGTGAATCCATCTGGCCCTGAAGAATTTTTCTTAGGGAGTTCAATAATGACTTGTTGAATTTCTTTTTCTGAGACAGGGTTATTTAGGTTTTTAATTTCCTCTTTATTTAATCTCAGCAACTTCTATTTTTTATATATATATTCATTCATTTCACTTAGATTGTCATATCTGTTGTCATAGAGTTGGACAAAATTATTCCAAATTTTTACTTTAATTTCCTCTTCATTGGTGGTGAGTTCACCTTTTTCATTTATGATAATAGCAATTTGGTTTTCTTCTTTCTTTTATTTTAAATTAAATTGACCATATGTTTCTCAATTTTATTGTTTTTTCATAAAACTAGCTCTTGCTTTTATTTATTAGTTCAATAGTTTTCTTGCTTTTGATTTTATTAATGTCTCCTTTAATTTTTAGAATTTTTCTATTTTGGTATTTAATTGCAGGTTTTGAATTTGTTCTTTCTCTAAGTTTTTATTTACATACTTAGGTCATTGATTTCTTCTTTCTCTAATTTATTCATGTAAACATTTAAATATACAACATATCCCCTGACAACCACCTTGAGTGTATCCCATAGGTTTTGATGAAATAGTTAATTATTTCTATGATTGGTTGTTTGATCCACTCATTTTTAAAAATGAGGTTATTTAGTTTCTAATTAGTTCTGGGTCTGTATCTCCCTGGACCAACATTGCATATATTTTTTTGCATTTTTATCTGAGAAAGATGTATTTACTATTTCTGCCTTTCTGCAATTGATCATTAGGTTTTTATGTCCTAGTACATGGTCAATTTTTGTATAAGTGCCTTGTCCTGCAGGAAAAAAGTATATTCCTTTATCCCCATTCAATTTCCTCCATAAGTCTACCATATTTAGGTTTTCTAACAATATATTTACCTCCTTAGCTTCCTTCTTGTTTATTTTATGATTAGATTTATCTAAATATGAAAGTCAGAGGTTGATGTCTCCCACTAGTAGAGTTTTGCTGTCTATGGCTTCCAGTAGCTCTTTCAACTTCTCCTCTAAGTATTAGGATGCTATCCTATTGGGTGCACACAATATTGAAATTACTTTATTGTCTATGGTACCTTTTAGGAGGATATAGTTTCCTTCCTTATCTCTTTTAAAATGCTATCCATTTTTAAGGGGGCAGCTAGGTGGTGCAGTGGATAGAGCACTGGCTCTGGAGTCAGGAGTACTTGAGTTCAAATCCAGCCTCAGACACTTAATAATTACTTAGCTGTGTGGCCTTGGGCAAGCCACTTAACACCCATTGCCTTGCAAAAACCTAAAAAAATATGCTATCCATTTTTGAAGTTGCTTTTTCCAAGATAAGGACTGCAACCCCTGCTTTTTTCACTTCAGCTAAAGTAAAATATATTTTGCTCCATCCTTTTACTTTTACTCTTTATGTATCTCTCTGTTTCAAATGAGTTTCTTGTAAGCAGTATATTGTAGGATTTTAGTTTTAAATTTCCCTGCTATTTGCTCACATTTTAAGGGAGAGTTCATTCCATTCACATTAAAAGTTATAATTACTAACTCTTTATTTCCTTCCATGGTATCTTTTCTTGTTTGTATTTTTACCCTTCTCCCCCGCTTATCTATATTTCCCAGTGTTTTGTTCCTGAATACCTCCACTTTCAGTGTGTTTTCCCTCCTATATCAAGCCCCGTCCCCTTTCTTTCCCCTTTCCCTTTTCTCCTTCCTCCTTTCATTCCTTCTGTTAACTCTCCTTTTTCTCCCCCTTCCTGTCTCCCCCTTTTCCATTTTAATGCTTGAAAGGTAAGATAAGTTTCTTAACTGAGTGAATCTAAGTTAACTTTAAGCCAAGTCTGATGAGATGAAGATTCAGGTGGTTCTAATCTTCTCCTTTCTTCCCCTCTATTGCAATAGGTCTTTTGTACCTCCCATCTTGTTACTGTCCCCCTGTTTAAGGAGGTATTGTTTTTAAATCACAGAAAAGTCATGAGTGTCCATCAGTTCTGGCTAAGTATATTGTCTCTAATAGAATTACAATTTTGAGAGTGATTAAAATCTTTCTCCCAGGTAGGGATATAACCAGTTTCACCTTATTGGATAGCAGTCTCATGGATAAGTCATGACTATCCACCACTTCTGGCCAAGTATATTCTCTCTAATAGAGTTACAATTCTCAAGAGTTATGAGATTCTTTCTCCCAAGTGGGGATATGGCCAGTTTCATCTTATTGGATGGTAGTTTTTTTTATCCCCCCCCCCCCTTTCTTTAACCTTTTCATGTGTCTCTTGAATTTTCTGTTTGATGTCCAAATTTTCTATTTAGTTCTGGTCTTTTCATCAGGAAATGTTGGAAGTCTCCCATTTCATTTAATGCCCATCTTTTCCCCTGGAAGAGAAGGCTCAGCTTTGCCATGTAGTGGATTCTTGACTGCATTCCAAGCTTCCTTGCTCTTCAGAATATCTCATTTCAGGCCCTTCAGTCCCTTAATGTTGATGCTGCCAAGGTCCTGTGTAATCCTTACTGTGGCTCCCTGGTATTTAAATTGTTTCTTTCTGGCTGCTTGCAGGATTTTCTCTTTTATCTGATAGTTCTGAAATTTGACCACAACATTTCTTGGTGTTTTCATTTTAGGATCTCTTTCCAGAGGGGATCAATGTATTCTTTCAAAGACTATTTTCCCTTCTAATATCAGAGCAGTTTTCCATCATTAAATCCTGTAATCTTAAGTCCAGGTTTTTTTTCTCTTCAATGTTTTCAGGAAGTCCTATAATTTTCAGGTTGTCCCTTCTTGATTGGTTCTTGAGATCAGTGGTTTTGCCGATGAGGTATTTTATATTTTCTTCTATTTTTTCCTATTTTTGGTTTTGTTTAACAGGCTCTTGCTGTCTCATGAAGTTATTTGTTTCCACAGATGCCATTCTTTTTTTTAGAGAAGAGTTTTATTCACTTACCTTTTTCAACTCCTTTTCCAATTGTTCAATTCTATTTTTGAAAGAGTTTTCCATTTGGCCAATTGAGGTTTTCAGAGAATTGTTTCCTTTTTTGCATTTGTCCAATTGTATTTTCCAAGGATTTGTTTTCTTGTTGCAAGGTGTTAATCTTCTCTTGGGTTCCTTTTCCCAAATTTTCCAACTGATTTTTAAACTCCTTCCTTATTTCTTCAAGGAGGTCTTTCTAAGCTGGAGTTAGGGTCTCTAAGTTAGGGTCTTTGCCTTCTAGGAATTTTTCCTTGGACCCTCCTTTTCGCTGACCTTTTTTCATTTTACTAAGACCTTGTGTTGGGATGGGTTTGGTTCACAGAGATTTGGTATTGTGATCCCTAGAGGCTTTACTCACTGAGTGTAATATCTCCAGCTGGTCAGTAGGGGAGTGCTAGAGGTTTTCCTTACTGACTGTAATATCTCCAGCTGGCCAGTAGGGGGTTTTGGTTGCTTTCTCTGGAGTGTCTGTGACCTTCATTAATGCCTTCTCCCTTGGCCTAGAGGGAGTGGTTGAAGCTGTTAAATACTTTTGTCTTCAGTCAATGGTAGGCTTTACCCTGGGGTGAGGTACTCATTCTCCCTATTGTCATCTCAGGTGTTTCTGCTGCTCACACTCCTGTGCCTGGGGCAGAAGTAGTTGGTAATTGTGTTTGTTCTGGGAGGAAGCTTCAGCTGAAATGGAAGTGTGGACTCTGAATTCCTCTGGACCAGAGGAGCCCAGGGATAGATGTCTGCAGCTATCCACAGTGGAACTCTCCCTCCAGCCCTGTTGGCAATCTCCAAACAGCACCACCACCAATGCCTCTGCTCCCTCCTTGCCCCAAGCCCCGGTGGCTGACCAGGTTCCAGCCCTGCCCCTGATCAAGCTAGTCCAGTTCTGGGGCCCTCAGATTCGGCCCTGACCCTAATCAGGCTAATCCAAGGCTAATCCAGGCTCCCAGGCTCTTACCCATCTGTGGTCCCAGCAAAGTCTGCCCTCTGGGTCCAGACTCACCCACGACCAATCCTGAGGTTGATGTTCTCCTGACTTTTCTTTCTGGGTTTTGTTGATTGGATTTCTGTTGAGAGGCTTATTTCATATTATTTATGAGGGAAGATCAGGATATTAGCACTGTGCATGTTTCTTCTCTGCCATCTTGGCCCTATGATATCATTTTTGAAAAAAATTCTTTATTATATATAAATTTTATAATATACATAATTTAGTATTATAACAATTCTACATAGAGCAGCTAGATCTACTCAGGAAGACTAATCTTTCTGAGTTCAAATTTAGCCTCAGATTTTTTTTTTTAGGTTTTTGCAAGGCAATGGGGTTAAGTTGCCTGCCCAAGGCCACACAGCTAGGCAATTATTAAGTGTCTGAGGCTGGATTTGAACTCAGGTACTCCTGACTCCAGGGCCGGTGCTCTTATCCACTGCACCACCTAGCCACTCCATTAGCCTCAGATATTTACTAGTTATATGACTCTGGGCAAGTCACTTAACCTTATTTGCTCCAGTCTCTTCATCTGTAAAATGAGCTAGAGAAGGAAAAGGCTTTGCCAAGAAAACTTCAAATGGGGTCATGAAGAATCAGATATACCTGAAAACATATTGAACAAGAAGTATGTATAATTTATGCATAAGTAAATATACCTACATTGCATGTATTTTTTCAATTAAAGGGTAGATGATCAAAAATGCTGAGATCATTAATCTAGTTAATCAATTGTAGGTAAATGCAACAAGTCTTTATTAAATATATATTATACGAAAGACACTGTACTAGATGCTGATACACGGTAAAAAAAGATGTAGCTCCTGATCTCAAGGGAGCTTATATTCTCATACTATTTTCAGGAACAATGGAGCTTAATAGGATATTCTGACTCCTAAGTCAAAGCTCTTCTTACTCCCAAGGGAAAAGTATGTCATTAAAAAATGGAATTGTTGATATTGATAAAGATGGAATAGGAAGCTTTTTGTCTAGCTCTGATGAAATGTTGACTGTAGGATTAGCTCTGGAATGAAAGCTTGTGGTAACTTTTCACAATGGTACTCTGTTATCCTGACAGAGATAAATGGGGGTTAGTTCCAGTGGGTATAAAGAGAGAGCATGGGCTTTAACATGTGAAATGGTCAGGGTCATAGTTCTCTAAGGACACTCAAGCTAAATATATTCTGAATTGATGGGTCATTTCCTTGAAGCTTATTTTGATAGAATTTGGTCTCATTTCCTCTGTAGCCAAAGTGACTTTATTTTCATTGGTTTGATTGGTTTGAATAATGCTCTGGATTGGGCTAAAAAGTTTGGAGGGTCACAGAATTACACAAAATGAACCTTAAGGTCATCTACTCCACCACCCTTACTTTCAAGCAAGACTCTGAGATTTCTGCCATCCATAACAGATGGTTGTCATATACTGACAATATTTTGAAAAAGCACTTTAGTCACATGACTAAAAGGACAGGTCATCTTGTCTGGAAATGTTGGCATGGATATAGAAAGACATGAAGCATTGACCACAGGCTTTGGATATGCTAAAAAAAATATAGCTTCTGACTGCAGATTGGGGGAAGGGAGACTTCTATGTTGATAACAGATGGCCTTTCAAAATCTGAGAAAACAGTGAGAATGTTGTGTTGGGTTTTTCTTTTTTAGTGTAGCTTCATTTCTCATTTGTTATTTATTTAGATACTAATGAAAGACAACCTCTTAGTTCACTTCACTTGTGAAGAACAAAATATCATCCATTATAAAGGAGTTCAAATTGATTTAGTAGAAACTGGAAGCAAAATGGTTGCCATTGATTAGGAGTATGACTGAACAAATTGTTGTACATGAATGTAATGGAATACTATTGTGTTGTGAGAAACCATGAAAATGAGGGATTTGAAGAAACATGGAAAGCCTTTCTGAACCAACAATTCCAATAATAATAATAATAATAACAATAAATATTATAATATTATAATCATAATAAAAATAAGTCAGACAAGTGGCATAGTAAATAGAGCCCTGGCCTTGGAATCAGTTGAAATCCTGACTCATACTTGTTGCCTATGTGACTTTGGACAAGTTACTTTCTTTAAGCCTCAGTTTCTTTATCTACAAAATGGGAATGATGATGATGATAATAATAGTCCCTATCTTAAAGGGTTGCTATGAAGATGAAATAAAATAATATTTGTAAATATTCTACATTAATATTTTATTATTTATACTTCATAATTTTATTATTTATATTTGATATAAGTACTTTCCTTCACCTTCTTAACAAGTGACTTTAAAATCATTAATGTGTTTTATATAAATTATCTCTTTTAAATCTAATGGCTATTCTTCCTGAGGCTAAGTCCATTGTTCTTTATCCACCATGCAGTCTCAAAACAGATACAGAGCAGAGTAAGAAGATTCAGACAAACCATATGCATGAGGAAAACAACAATGTAAACGAAAATAATATTTACAAGAAATATGACCACTTCCTTCTTCTCAGTAGAAATGAGAAGGCCTGTGTTCAAGTTTGGGTTCTGCCACTTATGTGGTTTTAGACACGTCATTTTATTTCATCTATAAAATGAAGGAATTGGATTAGATAGCCACTAAGTAAGACTAAGCATCTTTCCAACTACAAATCTGTGATCTTGGATATAGAATGGTGAATATACTATCAGACAAGGTCATTTTTCCAGTTGGTTTTGCTTAAAGAAGGGTTAGGTAGCACTTGATTATTATATGTTTATACATATAATTGTCAAATACTTAAGATATTATATTATTTGATTTAATATAAGAATATACTTAAATATATTGTCACATCTTATATTTTATTATATTATAATTGTTATATGCTTAAGTATTATATAATTAACATGTGTATATGGAGAAAGAATGGGCTTGATTGGAAAATTACTGTTTTATAAAAACCAAAAGATATCAATAAAATATAAATATATATACAAATATCTATTTAACTGTAGCATGGTGTAGTATCTCAATTAAATCTGCATGTTCAGAGATAATGATGCTTCCAGATTTGAATTTTATCTGAGAAAATAAAAGGAAGCTGTCCCAGAGGCATTACAAATACCTTTGCAACAGCATAGCTCAGTATGGCCCAGGCAAGTAGTAAACCTGGCTGATCCCATTTCTCAGATTCCCTCTATAAGGCCATTGGGAATAGGGGGGATTGTAGAAAGCTTTTCTAGGTTGGGCAAATTTTTGCCTGTGTTTTCATGACTATCAGCCCTTAGGGATAGCACTAAGATTGCATTAAAAATTTTTCACATATGTTTTATGCTTCCAATTGCAGGTGATTTCAGTATATATTAAAATGTAAAATTTGTAAATATATGAAAGTATATTTAAATGTCTTAATGGGGAATAGGGACTAGATTTGAGATTTCACTGATCAATAGGCAGCTTCCATTTCCTGCTACTAGTACAGATTGGTGCCTTCTCTGTGATTTGTATTCCTAGAACATTGTCTAGTGCACTGAGAGGTTAAATACTCCATTCTGCATCTGCTACTTTGCCTGGTTCCATAAAACAAGATAGCCCCAGTCTGCCCTTCCTCTTCTACTTTGGTGCCCCATTTTGTATGTTGTCTCCTCCCATTAGATTGAAAACACTTTGAAGGCAGGCAGTACTTTTCTTTTTTTTTTATTAATTATCTATTTATCACTTAGCACAATATCTATTTCCACATAGTAGAAGCTTAATAAATGACTATTGGAGTGGATTGGAAATGATTTTTCCCAGAGAGACACACAATCAGCTGCTTGTCCTTTGTTCTGAAGAGGACCATGACCTTAGGATGGTGATGCCATGACCTCTAAGTGATTGGATTTAAGTGAGGAAGGGCTGTGCAAAGTCACCAACCTCACTTTCCTCTGGTACTATCTGGGTCATCAGGACAGCTGGAGATGGCCCTGGATGTACAGCCAGTATGTGCCAGAGAAAGGACATGAACACAGGCTTTCCTGAGGACAGCTCTCCAATTATTATACCATAGCAAAGATTTTTAATAGAAGCCAAGAAGAACTGAGTTCAAGTACCACCTAGGGCTATATACCTGCTGTGTGACACTGGGAAAGTCACTTAAACTCCCAGTTCTCCCAGCAATTTCCTGAGACTATAAATAGTTAACATTTGCAGAGCAAGACACTTTATAATTATTATTTCATTTATTTCTCACAATAACTCTGGGAGGTAGGTGCTTTTATTATCCTCATTTTACAAATGAGGAAACTGATACAAACAGAGATTAATGACTCACCTCACTCAGTTAGTAAGTACCTGAAACTGGATTTGAATTCAGATCTTCCTGACTCTAGGCTTAGAGGTCTTATTGACTGCATCATTGTATTACTGTTGTTTAGTTGTTTACTATTGTATATGACTCTTCTCGATACCATTTTTAGGATTTTCTTGACAGAAATACTAGAGTGGTCTGCCATTTCTCCAGTTCATTTTACAGATGAGGAAACTGAGGCAAACTGGATTATCAGATGCCTGAACTCAAGTCCTCTTGACTCTAGGCCCAACCTTCCAATTACTGCACTACCTAGCTATCCCTAAATTGTAGGAGTACCAACTTGTAATTGGTAGAAGGAGCTTCCTCATCTGTGAGTTACCTAAATTAAAGAAATTCTAGTTCCAGTTACAATTCTAGTCCATAATTAAAAGCTAACCATTGAATATCAATGCAGCCAATTAACTTGCTAGTAAAATTTGTCATTAAAACAAATTGCCTTCAGCACATAGAGTATGGCATCTATTTTCTTTTTAAATCATTCCTTGTAACCCAACTTCTGGTGATTTTGGAGAATTATGAATAAACTAGATTTTGTCAAGGTCAAAGATTTGTCTGATTGTTAATTAACCTATTTAAGAGCAGGACTGGCCTTTTACTTATGTGAGGAGGCAGCCACTTGATCCTTTTAAGGGTACATAGCTCCAACTCAGTCTGTTGTTGAGTTATCAGTCCTTTTGGCTCTGAAACAAGCTAGAAGGTTTTTCTTGCCAAATAGCACTCATCATTGAAGCATCATCATGGTGAAAACCAGTTTCTGAAGTACAATGGATTAGACTGGCAGCAGAGAAAGAATCTCCTCCCATACTCTAAGGACATAAACCAGCCAAACCATATCTTTGCATGTTTGTGAAACTCGTCAGGAAGGGCTAATTTGAGCATGTCCTAAGGACTTAACCCTGCCATTATAATAGTATTTATGTGGGAGGAAGCATGAATTATGCATAGAGAGTCAAACTCAGAATTAGAAATTAGAAGTGGCTTAAATTTACCTCTGGCACATTCTGACTTGTGTGACCCTTGGCAAGTCAGTGAACCTCTAGGGCAATACTCTAGGATTCCAAATTGAAGAGAAGGTGCTGATGTCCATTGGTAGGAGGATTTTTTTTGTCTGGTGGTTCCCTAAAACAATGAAATCATAGGCCTTTCCCAAAGTCAAAGTAAAGAAAAAATTGATTATTCACTACTTCACAGGACTGTTAGGAATATCTTACAAGGATAATTTATAGGAACTATTTTTAATAATAATAATAATAATGTTAGTGCAGTTTTAAGTTATAAATGATTAACTGCACCAAAAAAATTTAAGTCACCTGTATAAATTGTCAGCTATTATTCTTAGATATAACTTATGATAGTGAAAACTGAGGTCCAATGAGATAAGGTTCTCTGGTGAAGGTCACATCATTAGTAGGAAAGACAAGACTAGAACTTAAGGTTCAAATAAAAAAAATGCATTTGTTAGAAGAAATTTTCCAGGGCACAGTGGAAGAGTTAGGCAATCTGGAATAGGGCATTGTCAAGGTAGGTTTGAAGTGGTTGGCCTTGAGGGAGCAGTCATATAGGGATGGAGAGGGGGATCCTTCTATGGTAGTCAGGTGCTCTGAATCATTGGGGTATGGATAATAAGAGGAGGGGGAAGTGCATAAAGCATTGGGGAAGGCTACTGGGATCAGTATTTGGAGATAGGTATGCTTAAGAAGGCAGGGGATAAGGAGGTTCAAATTTGTTACTCCAGGCTGTTCTGTCTTAGCCTCATGGTGGGTAGGCAATGTTTCCATATCCTGGGTAGCTTCAGAAGATCTACTTTGGGGGCAAGCACAAACTCAAAACAAAACCAACAATAATTCTGTTTGCTCTTTAAAAACTGCTGCTTCCTTCTGGGACTTCTGAAAGACATACAGTTGCACCCAAATTTTAGCTGTTCTAATGTTGAAGGCTCGTTATTTCTCCAAATTATGGTGATAGCAGGAAATCAACTTAGGTCAGTTTTGTTCCAGGCTAGAAGAACCCCTGCTTAAATCTTTTAGATTTGTCTCTTTGGGATAGGTTTTTGCAGCTTATGGACCTCTTTTCAGAATAATGTTCTCAAAAGCATAAAATAAACTGTGTAGAATTATGAAGGAAACTAATTAGATCAAAACATAGTTTTCAAAAACACATATTTTAAAAGTTCATAAACTCTAGACTAAGAAAAAAAGGACACCCATCTAGTCTGTTGTAGACAGAGAAAAAAAAATCAGAAATATTCCACTTAAGTCATACCCTAGCATTCAATCAATTTATTTAGTTAAAGAAGTAGGGGCATTATTGTGTTTTCTCTGATCTTTTCTATGATGACAAGTCTAGAGAAGAACTTTTTTTAAAGTTCAAAGCCAATTTATTAATCCTAGATTGTTGATACCTTCTATCTAGTCAACCTAGACCTGAGTCTCAAAATGTTAGAATTAGACCTTAGAGATCTAATCCAACCTTTTGTTGGTACAAACGAGGGGAGTGGTATCCAGTGAAATGAAGTGACTTATCCCAGGACACACATCTTTGAGTAGAAAAGCCAAAGGCTGAACTCTGACTTTTGTTGTTGGTCTGGTGCCCTTTTTACTGCTGTTACCATAGTTTCCAATGGATGGGGTAGGTAGTGACAGAATCTGAGGAAGGTGAATAGTTTCCCTAAAACTATATAGCCACAAATGTGGAAGTGATTTAGAATCGAGCTGATTATTGTGGTGGTGGGGAGGATGTATAGATTTGAAAAATAAACATGCATAGATTTGAAGAATAAACAAATACATATCCTGTTGTATAATCCAACAAAACCAGTGATGCATCCAGATTTCTTGGGTGGTCCTGGATCCTGGGCTGCTGTCTACATGCAGCTATCCACTAACATGTCTAATTGTCTGTGTGTGCAGACCAGACTATGCCATCACTAATAGAAGGAAACAGGCTAAGCCCTGGGGGAGAATGAAAAGGTTCCCAGGGTGCCTGACAAATGAATGAATTCCACTGATCTTGTTTGGTTACTTATGTGCTCATCCATCATGATTTAACAACCTGAAGCCCAGAGGTGGTTTCAGACTTGGTTACTGCCTAAAGTAGTCATGAAAAAAACCACTTTTCTCTTGTTATTATCCTTATGAGGAATGTTATTTCCCATGAATAAAGTGCTCTCCTACCTCTCCCCTCCTTTTCCCTTCTCTCTCTTCCCTACTCACCATAAAATGATTCTGAAAAATGCCCGTTTTCATCTCTACTTCTATCCTGTTGACAGAATTATAACTAGAGTGGGGTGAAAATGGAGGACATGGACAGCACCTATATTCTTCCAGCCTGAGATGAGTGCTTAATTAAAATAGGAAGCTACCAGATGGTATCTTTCCTTAAAGCAGCCACACCACAGATTAATTGCTCTCCAATCCTGTCCTAACCCCCCCCCATCATGGACCCCACAAGCAGCCTCCTACCATGACTCATAACAAAATTTTTAAAACTAATTTAAGGGCAATTTTATGTGCTGTTAAAGAGTTCCTGTTCTTCCTTACCTCCATCTATTGATGTGAGTCAATTCTGAGAATTTGAATGAAAACCTACTGTATGTACAGTTGTTATTCGTGATGGTGGTAGTGGTATTAATCCTTCCAAGAGGATCAAAGACATGGGAAGGTTAGATCCTTGTCCAAGACATGGTGATGTCTTGACTTACACATGGGTTGGATTTGTGAGGCAGAATGCTGAACATCATTTACACTTGATTGAGAGTTGAAGTTGTAGGAATAAAGCATGAAAAGTAAAATAATAATATAAATGATGTCATAATACTTTTGTGACTATTGAGCATTATTAGTACTCAGGAAGTTCCCATTATAGAGACTGTTTTCTCTCCTTCTTCTGGCAGTGACAACCTTTGGAAAACTTAGTTGATTAGAAAAATTACAATCATAAAAGTTTACATGTGTTTAACACTTTGCAGTTTTTTTATGAAGATTTTATTTGAATTTCACGATTTTTCTCCCAATCTTACCTCCCTCCCCCACCCCCACACAAAAACAAATCTGTCAGTCTTTATTTTGTTTCCATGTTGTACATTGATCCAAATTGAGTGTGTTGAGAGAGAAATCATATTGTAGGGTTCTGGTTTTTAATTCACTCTGCTCTTTGCTTACATTTTAAGGGGGAGTTCATCCCATTCACATTCAAAGTTATGATAACTTATTCTTTATTGCTCTCCATGTTATCTTCCCTCTGTATTTCCCCTACCCTTTCCCCTCCCTTTATCCATATTCCCCAGTATTTTGTTTCTGAATACCACCCTCTTCAGTGTGTTTGCCCTCCTATATCACTCCCCTTTCTTTCCCCTTTCCCTTTTCCCTTTTCCCTTCCCTTCCTTTTGTTAGTTCCCCCTTTCCCCCTCCCCATCCCTTTCTCCATTCCCCACTCCCCTTTTCCCCTTTTAGTACTTGAAAGGTTAGATGTTTTTTAAGTTAACCAAGTATGTGTAAATTGACTTTAAGCCAAGTCTGATGAGATGAAGATTCAGGTGTTTCTCATCTCCTCCCTTCTTCCCCTCTATTACCATAGGCATTTTGTACCTCTTAATATAATGAGATTTACCCCATTCAATCCCCTCCCTCCTCCTGTCTCCTTCCTGTCCCCCTTTTTAAGGAGGTAGTGTTTTTAAAAATCATTGTATCTGAGTCATAGAAAATTCTGAGTATCTGTCACTTCTAGCTAAATACATTCTGAGTTAAAATTCTTGAGGGTTATTAGGGTCTTTCTCCCAAGGGGGGTTAAAGCCAGTTACATCCCATTGGATAGCAGTCTCATGGATAGGTCATGAATGTCATCATTTCTGGCTAGGTATATTCTCTCTGTTAGAGTTATAATTCTCAAGATTTATGAGAATCTTTTCCCCCATGTTGGGATATAGCTGGTTTCAACTTGTTGGATAGCAGTTTTTTTCTTTTACTTTTACCGCCCCCCTCTTTTTTTTTAAACCTTTTCATGTGTCTCTTGAACCTCCTGTTTGATGTCTATTTAGCTCTGGTCTTTTCATCAGGAATTTTTCGAATTTTTCCATTTCATTAAATGTTCATTTTTTTCCCCTGGACGAGAATGCTCAGCTTTGCGGGATAGTGGATTCTTGGCTGCATTCCAAGCTCCCTTGCTCTTCGAAATATCTCATTCCAGGCCCTTTGATCCCTTAATGTTGATGCAGCCAGGTCATGGGTAAGCCTTACTGTGACTCCTTGATATTTAAATTGTTTCTTTCTGACTGTTTTCAGGATTTTCACTTTTATGTGATAGTTCTGGAATTTGGCAACAACTTTCCTTGGTGTTTTCATTTTAGGATCTTTTTCTGGAGGGGATCAATGTATTCTTTCAATAACTACTTTGCCCTCTGGTTCCATGATATCAGGGGAATTTTCTATCACTAGATATTGTAATATTAAGTCTATGCTTTTTTTCTCTTCAGTGTTTTCAGGAAGTCCAATAATTTTCAGGTTGCCCCTTCTTGACTTATTCTCGAGGTCAGTGGTTTTGCTGAGGATGTATTTTACATTTTCTTCAATTTTTTTTTTCTATTTTTTGATTGTTTGACCAGCTCTTGCTGTCTCATGAAGTCATTGGTTTCTGCAGACTCCATTTTTTTTTTAGGGAGGAGTTTTCTTCATTAACCTTTTGAAATTTCTTTTCCAATTGGTCTATTCTACCTTTGAAAGAGCTTTCCATTTGCCCAATTGAGGTTTTGAGAGAATTATTTTCTTTTTGCATTTGCCCAATTGAGGATCTGAGAGATTTATTCTCATTTTGTATTTGTCCAATTGTATTTTCTAAGAATTTGTTTTCTTGTTGCAAGGTATTAATTTTCTCTTGGGTTTCTTTTGCCAAATTTTCCAATTGATTTTTAAACTCCTTCCTTAATTTTTCAAGGCAGTCTTTCTGTACTGGAAACCAGATCATATTCTCCTCAAAGGTTCTAGGTCTCTCTGAGTTAGGGTCTTTTTCTTCCAAGAATTTTTCTGTGGATCCACCTTTCCGCTGACCCTTCTTCATTTTGCTAAGACCTTGAGTTGGGGAAGGGGCTAGTTCACAGGGGTTTAGTGTTGGGATTGCTAGAGGCTTTACTCACTGAGTGCAATTTCTCTGGCTGGCCAGTAGGAGGTGCTGGTTGCTTTCTCTGGTGTGCCTGTGACCTTGATTGAGGCCTCCTCCCTTAGCTTGAAGGTTGGAGCTATTGAATTCTTTTGCCTTCTACCAATGGTAGGTTTTACCCTGGGGTGAGGTCATCCTTCCTATTGTCAGCTGGGCTGGTTCTTCTGCTCACATACCTGTGCCTGAGGCAGAAGTAGTCTGCTATTGTTTGTTCTGGGAAGGGGCCTCAGCTGCAATGGAGGCGTGGGCTCAGAGTTCCTCAGACCAGAGGAACCCAGGGATGGTGTCCACAGCTCTCCTGCACTGAAACTCTCCCTCCAGCCCTGTCGGCAAGCTCCAGAGGGTCAGCACACCTCTGCTCCCTAGTTGACTCAAGCCCCCGCAGTCTAGCCCCATCACTGATCCAGCAGATCCATCTCTCGGGCCCTCAGACTCCCTGGCTCCAATTCGGCTGCTAATCTGGTTTATCCCAGGCTGATCCACCCTCTGTGCCTGGACTTGTCTGCCCAAAGTCACCCAAAGCTGCAGAAGACAAATCCTGAGGTAGATGTTCTTTCTCCTGGCTTTTCTTTCTGGGTTTTGTGTGTTGGATTTCTGTTAAGAGGTTTGTTTCATATGATAGATGGGGAAAGATCAGGAGACTTTTAAAACTGTTCCTGTCTTCTCTCTGCCATCTTGGCCAGAAGTCAACACTTTGTAGTTTACAGTTATTAAATGTAGAAAGCAGAAAACAAAAATCAATTAAACTTTTACTATGGACCAAGTACTGAGATAATAATCTACACAGATATTTGCCCATTAAGTCCTCACTGAGCTAAGTCCCATTATTATCTCTATTTTACAGATAAGGAAACTGAGGCAGACAGTGGTAGTCTTGCCCAGAAACACACAATTAAAAATGTCTGAGACAGGATTTAAACTGAGTCCTTTCTTATAGCAGACTCCAGAACTCTATTACCTGGACCACCCTACTATCACGAGAAATCATGATTTCATGTGACCATCATAATAACTTTGTGAGGTATTGCCATTTTACAGGTGAGAAAACTCATGCTCATTAAGAAAAAAGTCAAGGTCACATAATGAATTAGTAGTAGAACAAAGAGATTGTGCTAAGTACTTCATAATTATTATCTCATTTGAGCCTCATAACAACAACCCTAGGTGGTAGGGACTGTTATTATTACCAACTTTATAGATGAAAAAAACGGGGGGAAACTGAGAGTAAGTTTCTTGCCCAGAGACACCCAGCAACTAAATATCTAAGGCTGTATTTGAAGTCTGTTTATGCCACTTTTTTCATGTCTATCTGTACCTGTAAACTTATATTTCCTCTCTGGATTTGACTCCAGGCTTGGTATTCTATCCATTGTACCACCTTGTTGCCATATTGATAAGGGTATTCTTTTGAGGGGAAAATTTTCTTTTTAATTGAGAACTAAACTGTCATCAGCAAATACAAACATTTCAAAATACAAAGAACAGTAAAGAAAATTGTATGAGAAATTGAGCTTTTGTTAAGCGCATATACATATATATATATATATAAAATACACATATTTAAATATGCTTTGTATATGTAGATATATTTGTGTATCTGTATTTAAACATTTACATATGTTTAACAAAACTTCACTTTCTTGTACAATATGTGTGTGCATGTGCACACATGTACACACACACTCTCTCTTTCTCTCTCTCTCTCTCACACACACACACACACACACACACACACACACACACACACCCAGGTTGGTTAAGTAAACCCAGTGCATAGAGTACTGAGTCAGGAGTCAGGAAGACTCATCTTCCTGAATTCAAATCTGGATTTGGATATTTACTAGCTGTGTAGTCTGAACAAATCATCTAATCTTGTTTGCCTCAGTTTCTTTATTTGTAAAATGAGTTAGAGTAGGAAATGGCAAACCACTATAGTATCTTTGCCTAGAAAGTCCCCAAATGGGGTCATAAAGATTTGGACAGGTCTAAAAACAACTGAACAATAACAAATGTATATATAGACATATGTGTGTAAATGTATATGTGTATGTATATGAATACATAAATATATTCATATGTACATGTATATATGTATATACATTTAGATAATTTTTTACATCTTTATACATTTATAAATTCATATGAATATAGATTTAGATAAAGTTCAACAGGGTAGTAATAACTTTCCCCTTTTGTCTTCTTTTGTACTTAATTTTTTAAAAATTCTGTTTATACCCTCTTTTCATGTCTATTTGTTCCTATAAACCACGACTCTTCTCTTGACCCCTCTAATTACAAGTCCTTTCTTGTTACAAAAACATCTAGTCAATGTAAATAATTTGTCACAATGCTCATATCTTTAAATACATATGTATTTCTGTATGGTCCATAACTTCTCTACAGAGGAGGGAAGTAGGCATCAGCCTTTGGAAATCATGATTGGTGTCTGTGTTGGTTGGAGTTCTAATATCTTTCCAAGTTGATTTCTTATACATAATTTTTGTGCTCATGCTGGGTCAAGGAGTACCTATTATACGTGTAAAGGAGTATTTACTACATGTAAAAGTAGGTAAAGGTACTACTTACTACAAGGTAGTTGATAAAGATCCCTGAGGAAATTTGAGGCTAGAGAAGAAACTATCAACTCAGGTGATTAGGGATCTTTGAAAGGAAGAAATAGCACCTAGCCTTGGAGGAAGATGAAGATTCTGAAGATTCAGATGAAGAAGTAATACTATAAGTTGGGGAACTGCTTGTGCAAATGAATGGAAGTAAGACATGGAGTGAATAAAGAAATGCAATCTTAACTCAGACTTGGATAGGTAGAATGGAGCCATATGCTGAAGATCTTAAAGAATTTGTATTATTTTTTAAAGATGGATGCATTTTTCTGTAAGGGAGTGAAATTATTTGCCCTATATCAGATAATTTTTAGTCTCCTCTTGACTTTCTTTTTTTTAAGAAAGATTTTATTTATTTTGAGTTTTACAGTATTATCCCCATTCTCGCTTCTGTCCCCTGACTCCCCACAGAAGGCATTCTGTTAGTCTTCACAATGTTTCCATGGTATACATTGATCTCCATTGAATGTGATGAGAGAGAAATCATATCCTTGAAGAACAAAAGTAAAGTATAAGAGATAGCAAAATTATATAATAAGATAACTTATTTTCTATATTGAAGGTAATGTTTGTTCTTTGTTCAAAGTCAGCAATTCTTTCTCTGGATACAGATGGTATTCTCCATTGCAGATAGACCCAAACTGTTCCTGTTGCACTGATGAAATGAGCAAGTCCATCAAGATTGATCATCACCCCCATGTTGCAATTAGGGTGTACAGTGTTTTTCTAGTTCTGCTCATCTCACTCAGCATCAGTTCATGCAAATCCATCCAAGCTTCCCTGAATTCCCATCCCTCCTTGGTTTCTAATAGAATAATGCTGTTCCATGACATACATATACTACAATTTGTTAAGCCATTCCCCAATTGAGGGACATTCACTTAATTTGCAATTCTTTGCCACAACAAACAGGGCTGCTATGAATATTTTTGTCCAAGTGATGTTTTTATCCTTTTTTCATACTCTCTTCAGGGTAAAGACCCAGTAGTGGTATTGCTGGATGCACATTTTTGTTGCCCTTTGAGCATAATACAAAATTGCTCTCCAGAAAGGTTGGATGAGTTCACATCTCCACCAAAAATGTATTAATGTCTCAGAATTCCCACATCCCTTCCAACATTAATCATTGTCATTTCTAGTCATATTGGCCAGTCTGAAAGGTGTGAGGTGTTTTCTCAGAGATACTTTAATTTGAATTTCTCTGATAAGTAATGATTTGGAGCAATTTTTCATATGACTATGATTGCTTTGATTTCCTCATCTGTAAATTGCCTTCATATATCCTTTGGCCATTTGTCAATTGGAGAATTGGCTTGTTTTTTTGAAAATTTGACTCAGTTCTCTGTATATTTTGGAAATGAGTCCTTTGTCAGAAATACTAGTTGTAAAAAATTGTTTCCCAATTTGCTACATTTCTTTTGATCTTGGTAACAGTGGTTTTGTCTGTGCAAAAATTTTTTAATTTAATGTAATCAAAATTATCCAGTTTGTTTTCAATGATGTTCTACATCTCTTCCTTGGTCATAAACTGCTTCTCTTTCCATAGATCTGAAAGGTAAATTGCTCCTTGCTCATCTAATTTGCTTATAATATTGCTTTTTTTGTCTAAATTCTATATCCCTTTTTATCTTATCTTGGTATAGGATGTAAAGTGTCAGTCTAATCCAAGTTTCTTCCATACTAACTTCCAATTTCCACAACAGTTTTTATTGAAGAGAGAGTTTTTATCACAACAGTAGGACTCTTTGGATTTATCAAACAGCAGATTACTATAATCATTTCCTGCTATGGCACCTAGTCTATTCTACTGTTCCAACCACTCTATTTCTTTTTTTTTAGGGTTTTGCAAGGCAAATGGGGTTAAATGGCTTGCCCAAGTCCACACAGCTAGATAATTATTAAGTGTCTGAGGTCAGATTTGAACTCAGGTCCTCCTAACTCCAGGGCCAGTTCTCTATTCACTGCACCACCTAGCCACCCCCTCCACCACTCTATTTCTTAGCCAGTACCAGGCAGTTTTGATGACAGATGCTTTATAATATAATTTTAGGTCTCGTAAGTCTAAACTACCTTCTTTTGCACTTTTTTTCATTGAATCCCTGGAAATTCTTGACTTTTTATTTCTCCATATAAATTTACTTACAACATTTTCTAACTCATTAAAGTAACTTTTTGGAATTTTAATTCATAGGACACTAAATAACTAGTTTAGTTTTGGTAGAATTGTCATTTTTGTTATGTTAGCTTGACCTATCCATGACAGTTGATGTTTGCTTAATTATTTAAATCTGATTTTACTTGTATGAGAAGTGTTTTGTAATTTTTTTCAAAAAGCCTTTTAGTTTGCCTTGGTAGGTAGATTCCCAGATAGTTTATATTGTCTGAGGTTACTTTGAATGGGATTTTTCCTTTCTAGCTCTTTCTGCTGTATCTTGATTGTCATATATAGAATTGTTGAGGATTTAGAAGGGTTTATTTTATATCCTGCTACTTTGCTAAAGTTGCTGATTATTTCTAATAGCTTTTAGATGATTTTTTGGGATTCTTTAGGTATATCATCATGTCATCTGCAAAGAGTGAGAGTTTTTTTCTTTTCCTCCCAATTCTAATTCCTTCAATTTCTTTTTCCATTCTTATTGCTGAAGCTAACATTTCTTATTTTATTTTATTTTATTTTTCCTTTTTTTAGAAAGATATTATTTATTTTGGGTTTTAGAATTTTCCCCCCATTCTTGTTTCCCTCCCCCTACCCCCCACAGAAAGCATTCTGTTAGTCTTTGCATTGTTTTCATAGTATGCATTTATCTCAGATGAATGTGATGACAGAGAAATCATATCCTTAAGGAAGAATAATAAAGTACGAGATAGAAAAATTACACAGTAAGCTACATTGCTAAAGTTACTAATTATTTCTAGTAGTTTTTTAGATGACTTTTTTGGATTCTTTAGGTGTACCATCATGTCACCTGCAAAGAGTGAGAGTTTTGTCTCTTCCTTACCAATTCTAATTCCTTCAATTTCTTTTTCTTCTCTTATTACTGAGGCTAACATTTTTAGTACAGTATTGAAAAGTAGTGGTGATAATGGGCATCCTTGTTTCACCCCTGATCTTACTGGGAATGCCTCTAGCCTATCCCTGTTGCATATAATGCTTATTGATGGTTTCAGATAGATACTGCTTATTATTCTAGGAACAAACAATTTATTCCTACACTCTTTAGTGTTTTTATTAGGAATGGGTGCTGTATTTTGTCAAAAGCTTTTTTTAACAACTATTGCTATGATCATATGATTTTTGAATGGTATGTTATTCATATAATGAATTATACTAACAGTTTTCCTAATATTGAACCAATCCTGCATTCCTGGGATAAATCCTACTTGATCATAATGTATTACCCTAGTAATAACTTGTTGGATTAGTTTTGCTAAGATTATATTTAAGATTTTTGCATCTATATTCATCAGGGGGATAGGTCTAAAATTTTCTTTCTGTTCTGACTCTTCCTGGTTTAGGTATCAGCACTATATTGGTGTCATAGAAAGAGTTAGGCAGAGTTCCATCTTCACCTATTTTTTCCAAGAATTTATATAGAATTGGAACCAATTGTTCCTTAAATGTTTCATAGAATTCACTTGTGAATCCATCTGGCCCTGGAGATTTTTTCTTAGGGGAGCTCAATGATGGCTTGTTGAATTTCTTTTTCTGAGATAGGGTTATTTAGGTTTTTAATTTCCTCTTCATTTTATCTGGGAAACTTATATTTTTGTAAATATTCATAGATTTCACTTAGATTGTCAAATTTATTGGCATATAGTTGGGCAAAATTATTCCAAATGATTACTTTAATTTCCTCCTCATTGGTGGTGAGTTCACCTTTTTCATTTATGATACTAGCAGTTTGATTTTCTTCTTTCTTTTTTTAAATCAAATTGACCAGAGGTTTATCAAATTTATTGTTTTTTTCATAAAACCAGCACTTAGTTATATTTATTAGTTCAATAGTTTTCTTGCTTTCAATTTTATTAATTTCTCCTTTAATTTTTAGAATTTCTTATTTGGTATTTTTAATTTGTTCTTTCTCTAGTTTTTTTAGTTGCATATTTAGTTCACTGACTTCTTCTTTCTCTAATTTATTCATGTAAGCATTTAAAGATACAATATATCCCCTGACAGCTGCCTTGAGTGTATCACAAAGGTTTTGGTTTGTTATTTCATTATTGTCATTATCTAGGATGAAATAATTAATTATTTCCATATTTGTTGCTTGATCTGCTCATTCTTTAAAATGAGGTTATTTAGTTTCCAATTAGTTCTGGGTCTATAGCTCCCTGGCCCAGTACTGCATATGATTTTTATTGCATTATGATTTGAATAAAATGTATTCGCTATTTCTGCCTTTCTGCAATTGATCATTAGGTTTTTATGTCCTAGTACATGGTGAATTTTTGTGTAAGTCCCATGTACTGCAGAAAAAAAGTATATTCCTTTCTATCCCTGTTCAGTTTCCTCCCTAGGTCTATCATATCTAGGTTTTCTAACAATCTGTTTACCTCCTTAACTTCCTTCTTGTTTATTTTATGATTAGATTTACCTAAATCTGTGAGTGGGAGGTTGAAGTATACCACTTATATAGTTTTGCTGTCTGTGTCTTCCTGTAGCTCTTGCAACTTCTCCTTTAAGAATTTGGATGCTATACCTTTGGGTCCATATTTAGTATTGAAATTACTTTACTGTCTATGTACCTTTTAGGATGATATAGTTTCCTTCCTTATCTCTTTTAAATGCTATCTATTTTTCCAGCTGCTTTGTCTGTGATAAGGATTGCTACCCCTGCTTTTTTTCACTTTAGCTGAAACAATATATATTTTGCTCTAACCTTTTACCTTTACTGTATATGTATCTCTCTGCTTCAAATGAGTTTCTTGTAAGCAGCATATTATAGGATTCTGGTTTTTAATCCACTCTGCTATCTGCTTATATTTAAAGAGAGAGTTTATCCCATTCACATTCAAAGTTATAACTCTTTATTGCCCTCCATGCTATCTTCCTTCTGTTTGTATTTTTCCCCCTTTTCCCCTTCATCCATATTCTTGTGTTTTTTTTGAATATCACCACCTTCAGTGTTTTTGCCCTCTTATATCAACCCCCTACCCTGTCTTTCTCCTTTCCATTTCCCCTTCTTCCCTTCCTTCTGTTAGTTCCCCTTTTTCTCCATCTCTGTTCCCCCGCCCCTTTTCCCCTTTTAATGCTTGAAAGGTAAGATAAATTTCTTAACTTAACTGAGTGGGTCTAAGTTAACTGTAAGCCAAGTCTGCTGAGATGAAAATTCAGGTGGTTCTCACTTCCTTCCTCCTTCCCATCAATTTCAATAAGTCTTTTGTACCTCTTGATGTAATGAAATTTACCCCATTCAGTCTCCCTCCATCCTCCTGTCTCCTTTCTGTCCCCCTTTTTAAGGAGGTATTGTTTTTAAATCATTCTATCGGAGTCACAGAACAGTTATGAGTGTCCATCACTTCTGACTATTTGTATTCTCTCTAATAGAGTTACAATTCTCAAGAGTTATGAGAATCTTTCTCCCAAGTGGGTATATAGCCACTTTCATCTTTTTGGATAGGAGTTTTTTCTTTACCCTTTTTTTAACCTTTTCATGTGTCTCTTGAGCCTCCTGTTTGATGTCCAAATTTTCTATTTAGCGCTGGTCTTTTCATCATGAAATATTGAAAGTCTCCCATTTCATTAAATATTCATCTTTTCCCCTGGAAGAGAAGGCTCAGCTTTGCCATGTAGTGGATTCTTGGCTGGATTCCAAGCTCCCTTGCTCTTCAGAATATCTCATTCTAGGCCCTTTGATCCCTTAATGTTGATGCTCCCAGGTCCTGTGTAATACTTATTGTGGCTCCTTGGTATTTAAATTGTTTTTTTTTTTCTGGCTGCTTGCAGGATTTTCTCTTTTATCTGATAGTTCTGGAATTTGGCCACAACCTTCCTTGGTGTTTTCATTTTAGGATCTCTTTCCAGAGGGGATTGATGTATTCTTTCAATAACTATTTTGCCCTCTGATTCCATGATATCATGGCAGTCTTCCATCACTAAATCCTGTAATATTAAGTCCAGGCTTTTTTTCTCTTTGATGTTTGCAGGAAGGCCTATACTTCTCAGATTCTCCCATCTTGATCTGTTCTCAAGGTCAGTGATTTTGCTGATGAGGTATTTTTACATTTTCTTCTATTTTTTCAATCTTTTGGCTTTGTTTTACACAATCTTGTTATCTTATGAAGTCATTTGTTTCTACCACTGCCACTTCCATTCTTTTTTTTAATAGGAGAATATTTTTCTTCATTTATCTTTTGCAATTCCTTTTCCAGTTGGTCAATTCTATTTTTGAAGTTTTCCATTTGACCAAGTGGAGTTTTGAGAGAATCATTTTAATTTTGCATTTGCCCAATCTGAGAGAGTTATTCTCATTTTGTATTTGTCCAATTGTATTTTCATAGTATTTGTTTTCTTGTAGTGTAATGTTAATTTTCCTTTGAATTTCTTTTCCCAATATTTCCAATTGATTTTTAAACTCCTTCTTGATTTCTTCAAGGAAGTCTTTCTGGGCTGGAGATCAATTCATATTTTCCTCAGAAGTGCTAGATCTCTCTGGGTTAGAATCTATTCCTTCTTCTAAGTATTTTTCCATGGGCCCCCTTTTTCTCTGGCCTTTCTTCATCTTTTTTTTGGATCATTTGGGGTGCTGGCTCTCAGAGGTTTGCTTTTGAAGCTCCTAGAGGCTTTGTTCACTTGGCTTAGTAATTCCATAGGCCAGCCAGTAGGAGGAGCTGGTTGGTTTCTCTGGAGTGTTCAGTAACAGGGTCTGAGTTGACCTTGAACCCTGGGTTGGGCCCTGGGGGAGGAGTTAATCTCTTTCCATTGAGTGAACTCTTTACCAAACCTTAGCCTGAGGGGGTGGGTTGCTGTTTTTTCTGAGCAAAGGGTTCTGCTGAAAGTATGGAGGTCAGGTCTCTTGCCCAGCTGGTTGTTCTTCAGGCTTGCTCTGAGACTCTGTGCACTCTGTGCAGGAACTTACCCTCCCATAGCTCCTCTCCCCTGGGCCTAAGACTCTGAAGCTAAAATTGGATCTCGCACTTGCCACTCACCAGTCTCTACAGCTGAGGCTGGCCCTCTGGCTTCCCCCAGTTGCTGTCCCTGTGCTAGCCCTCTGATCTCTGCTCCTGGTTCACCCACGGTCCCCTGACACAGACCTTCTTTGTAGGTCTTCTTCTCCTGGCTTCTCTTTCTGGGTTTTGTCAATCCAATTCCTGTTAAGAGGTTTCTTTCATGTTGTTTTTGAGGGTAAAGAGGAGTACTTAACACAGTGCCTGTCTTCTCTCTCCATCATCTTGGCTGGAAGTCCCTCCTCTTGACCTTCTTAAGCTTGCTCTCTGGATTTGTTGAACTAAGTATTTCAGATCAATGTCTGGCTTTTAAAGAAACCCAGAGTGCCTTTGTTTGCATTTACATCTTTGTTTTATTTTTGACTTGAATCATTAGGTAATTGAGAATGTGTAGATCTAGCCACTGTGTTAATATGTAGGTGAGAGATGAATTTAATGCTGTCCTGTTGCCATTAAATGTCATTCTTCACTAAGTGCTGGCTGGCATTGACCTATTGGTGTCATAATTACAGACCCATAAAATTGTTAGGATCCAATCCTTAGGGAAAGATAACTCTTTGTTGGATCATTATTTGACTTAGAGGAAATGATGACTCAATGGGATTGGGCTAAATTTGAGATTATCTTCATTACTTAGAGGTCACCTGTTCAAATCTCAGCAGGTTAGGAGTCAGAACCAGATTAGTATTTTTGAGTAATTGAGAGATAACATGATGCATATTTTTTCTGTTCATTCATTTTTGGGGGAGGGGTAAATTTTTATTGATACTGTTTGTTTTTTCCTCACCAAAAACTGCTCCTTGCTATCTTCCCTTCCTTTTTACCTCATATAATCTCCCTTCTCTCTCTGTCTCTCTCTCTCTCTCTCTCTCTCTCTCTCTCTCTCTCTCTCTGTCTTTCTGTCTCTATCTCACACTTAGGAAAACTAATCAGCAGAGTAACAGAGTATGGCAATGAAGGTAATATTTGATGTCCTTATTCACCACCTCTCCACCAAGAAGAAGAGGACATCTGTCATTATGAAAGACTTTAATATTTAGTGAAAGAATACATTTTACTAAGGCAAACTTGATGTTGGAAATGAGAGGAAGTGACCAGATTGAATAGATTTAATCAGGGAATATTGACTTTTGATATTATAGAAGGGTGGGAGGGATATGAACTGTCATGAAGGGGACAGTATTGCAAGAGAGGAGAATAGCACATGCAGAGGTCACAGGACAGGAAGACCAAGGAGTGGACAGGGATGTGCTGACAGATGTATTCATCCTGGAGGCATCAGAGATTGCCTGCAAGTAAATTTCTATGACTTCTAGGAACACTGCTGCTGCATTCTATGCTGCTCACCATGATACTAAAATATTTCCACGTGATGGGATGGAGTTAAGAATCACTTTTTTTTCAGAATGCAATAGGAAGTGACCCAGTTATGTGACTTCAGGATCTTAGGTAATAATGTAAATGAAAACATGGAGAATCACCTCATTACCTTTTTTGAAGACCTTAATTTACCATTTTTTTATTGGGGCCTATTTCTTTAGATGGTATTTTCCTTATGTTTTGTCCTTCATTGTTCTTTTCCTTTTAGATCATCAATTCAAGGGTGTTTGGTTAAAATGATTAGTGAGGAAAGGTAGACAGTCACTGTCACAATCACCCTCTTATCTCTTCTCCTTTCACACATCACATTTCCCAGTGCTCATTATTTAAAATCTGTTTCCTCATCTATTAAAATGAAGAAACTGTATTAGATGATCTCTAAGATCTCTTCGAAGTTTAGTGTTAAATAATTAATTTTTTATTACTAGGATGAATAAATGAAGCTAGGTTAAAGGGAAAGTTACATGGAAATCTTAAAACATTCTCCTCCTCCTCTTCCTCCTCTTCCTCTTCTTCTTCTTCTTCTTCCTCTCTCCCTCCTCCTCCAATTCTTTCTCCTCTTCCTCCCTGCCTCCTCTTCCTCTTCCTTTTTTCCTCCTCCCCTTTCTACTCCTTTTCTCCTCACAAGTAGATATCAAAATTGAAAACTTTTAAGAAGGGTCTCTGAAAGTGAGGGAGTCAGAAAATATCTCATGTAGAAGATGTATTTGAACTTTGAAGGAACCAGGAATTCTAAGTAGCAGAGATGAGGAGAGAGTACATGCCAGGTATGGGGGACAGTCTTTGCAAAGGCTCCAAAATGAGAAATTGTTCTATCTGAAATGAACAAGAGGAAGATCCTCAATATTCTTTCATTCCCTTTGATGCTTTGTGATCTCAGTGACATGTGACAAGGATTAACATGGTGCCTATTTATGCTGACCAAAGTTATCAAGCAATTATACCATAGGTATATACTATACTTTCCCCCACCCCCACCCCCACAAGACAACTTCTTTCTATCTTACTCTGGCTGGAAGGACAGGGACTACTCCTGAGCTGATACTGATTGACATGAGAGATTTGATATACTCTGGTTCTAACCTGACCAAACTCACTCCTCCTTCAGTAAATCCCACTCCTGGTCCAGGAGGGCTTACCATATTGATGCCAACAAAGCACAGACACCCAGCTGGCACTTTCCACTGAGCCTCAGAACTTCTGAGCTCAGGAGGTCTACCAACTTCAGCCTTGTTGAAAAGGAGGCCACCACTACAATATATTTCTATAGGTATGTTCTTGACTAATTACAAATGGGCTCATCAAGCTGAGTAAAACCCATTCCTCAACCAATACTGGGAGTGTTTGTTTGTTTAATTAGGGTGCAGAGTTGAGCTGCATCCGGTGGCAGATGTTGCCATGTGTAATATAATAAATAAAAGTCTTTATAGGACCCAGCAGGCAGCAGAGCCTTCAGTTAGCAGATGGCAAAATATTAAACTGGCAGTGTAATAACTTAGATGCCGGAATCAGCTCGTTCCAGCCCAGTTTTCTCTAAAACATGAATCAATTTCATATAGAAAATGTCAACACCATATTCATTCTCTCTCTCTCTCTCTCTCTCTCTCTCTCTCTCTCTCTCTCTCTCTCTCTCCCTCCCTCCCCCCACCCCCATGTGTGTCTGTCTGTGTCTCTGTGTTTGTCTGTCTGTCTGTCTCTCTCAGGTTCTTTCACCCTCTTTCTTTCTTTCTATCTTTTTGCCTCTGCCTTCCTCTATCTCTATCTCTTTCTGTCTTTGTTTCTCCCTCCTTTTTTCTCTCTTTGTCTTTTTTCTGTCTCTCTCTCTCTCCATCTCTGTTTCTATTTCTCTCCATTTTTTCTAATTCCTTTTTTTGTCTCTGTCTCTCCATCTCTCACTTTGGTCTCTATCTCTCTCTCTCTTCCTTTTTCCTCTGTCTCTTCCACCTTTTTTCTGTCTTTTTATATCTCAATCTCCATCTCTGTTTCTATTCTTCTCTATCTTTTTCTCTTTCTCTTTTTGTCTGTCTCTACCCCTTTCCTTCTCTATTTCTGTCTCTCTCATCCTTTTTCTTACTCTCTGCCTTGTTTTCTGACTCTCCTAAACCTTCTCTCTCTCTCTTTCTATGTGTCCTCACCCTTCCCCCCCCCCCCCACTCACCCTGCCCTTTCCCCTTCCTGTCAGGGCTATTCTGTCCACAGCATTGGCTTATTAAAGGAGGCTTTTCTGGGGAGCTAGATCTTATAGCCCTGTTAGTTAGTCACTGAGAGTAGCCTGCTGTGCTTGACTAGAGAGTTCCTTTATAGGGAAAGGAGATTTAATAAGCCCAGCAGATGTCCTACAGCACCGGGTCTGGTTTGGTTTCAAATTAGCCAGCCAATATGTTACCTGCCCCTTAGGGCCCTGCTGTGTGGCAGGAAGGTTCAGTTCGGTCATATTAGTTTCCTCTTTCAGGACATGTAAGATGAATATTTTAGCCCAGGGACATACTGGACAGATTGAAAAGATTAGGATTCTTTAGAATGGGAAGATGGAAACTGAGAAGGAGATGTGATCAATGTCTATAAAATTATAAAGGGGGGTAAATGGCAGAAGGCTTAGGAGCTGAGAGATGTGGACCAGCTCAGTAAATAGCTGGACACTAGAAGCTAATATTACTCTTTAAAGGTCTGAAAAGGAAAATTGAGAACAAATAAAAGGGAAAATAGCAATCTAGGGTTAGTAAGATATAGTGGGCAGAAAGCTAGCCTTGATCACAGGAAGGACCAAGTTTGAATTTTGCCATTTATGTGTACTAGTTTATGACCAGAGGCAAATCACTTAACCTCTTAAGGGACCCGCAGCAATATACCAAACACTGTGCTAAACGTACCAGGACCATAAATGAAAAATGAAAAATAATTTTGCCTTAATTAGAGGAGGGAATTTCTACATTGAAATTGTCCCACATTGATGAAAACAAAGCAAAAAAGGGAGTTATACCTAACCCATCAAGTTATATACATGTAGTGCCTTGTGAAATAAGGGATCTCAGAGAATATTTCTGGGTCTTAGCATTGGTTGCTGGATCCCTCTCATTGTTGAAATACTTTTTCTTCCCATCTCTGCCTCTTAGGATTTTTTGTTTCCTTAATAATTTAGCTCAAGCCCTACCTTTTCTTTTCTTTTTTTTTTTTTAGAATTTGGCAAGGCAAATGAGGTTAAGTGGCTTGCACAAATCCACACAGGTAGGTAATTATTAAGTATCTGAGGCCGAATTTGAACTCAGATCCTCCTGACTCCAAGGCCAGTGCTCTATCTACTGCACCATCTAGCTTCCCCGAGCCCTACCTTCTATAGGAAACCTTTTCTGATTCTGTCAGTTACTAATATTTCTTTGCTCCCTTTCCATTACCTTGTTTTAAATGTCTGTTTATTTATCTATCTATGTATCCATCCATCCATCCATCCATCCATTCATCCATTTCTGTCTCTTTATGTCTCATACACACATAGACAGATACATACACACACATTCTCTCTCTCTCTCTCTCGCCCACCCCCCACTCTCTGTACATGTTGTCTCCCTTGATAGAATGTACACTCTTTGAGAGATTGCATTATTTTTTTTGCCTTTGAGTTTCTAGTTCCTAGCATAATGGTTGGCATATAGAGAGTGCCTAGTGATTGTTTATTAATTCATCTAGTTTAAACTCTCTAAGAGAACAAGAATCACATTTACAGTTTCTCTGACAGGTGGTCTTCTGTCTTTCAAATGAAGGAAGATGGTAAGTTTAATGAGACAGGTGTTCAGGTGGAAAATACCAATGGGTTTTTTTTAAAGATTTAAATCAATTCACAGCTAACAGATACACAGTGGGTGACTCAAGAACATTCCTAAAATGTTGAGTTTGATGCTGAGGAGGATAGATAAGTGATCCTATAAAATGTCTGGGGATTCTAAAGCATTTGAAAAGGGAAGTAGCTTTCAGACCTGAGAACCAGGGTTCAGATTCTGGTTTTGCCATTTGTTAATTGTGTGATCTTGGATGAGTTATTTCATTTCTCTTGGCTTGAGGTTTCACAGCCATAAAGTGAAAGAGTTGAATTAGATAATCTCAAGGTCCCTTTTAGCTTTAAGTCTTATGATGCTATGTCAATAGACATAATATACTATGCTAATGTTTTCCTGAAGACTTAACATACTTGGATTCTCATTATGCTAGAGCATGTACATAGTAATCATTCATTTAAATAAAAACAAAAAACTGGAAAGCCCTGCATCAATCAGGCTACTTGTTCCAATTACTCTCTGTGTGACCTTGTTTAAATCACTTGATTCAGGGGTAGCTGGGTGGTGCAGTGGATAGAACACTTGCCCTGGAATCAGGAGCACTTGAATTCAGATCTGACCTCAGACACTTAATATTTACAAAGTGACCTTTGGCAAGTTACTTAACCTTATTGCCTTGCAAAAAAAAAAACAAAGAAAAATCACTTGACTTATTGAACTTCTCATACACAAAATGTTTGGATTATATGATTTTTAAAAATTTTAATTAAATTTTTTCCAATTACATGTAAAGATTGTTTTCAATATTCAAATATGTTCCACATTTTTCTATCTCCTTCCCTCCTTCCTCCCTGTAATAGTGAGGAACTGTCTATCATAGTTGATCATCCACACGATGTTACTGTTTTTTTTTTTTTTGCAAGGCAATGGGGTTAAGTGACTTGCCTAAGGTCACACAGCTAGGTAATCATTAAGTGTCTGAGGTCAGACTTGATCTCAGGTACTCCTGACTCCAGGGCTGGTGTTCTATCCACTGTGGCACCTAACCACCCCACATAGTGTTACTGTTAATGTGTGCAGTGTTCTTTTGGTTTTGCTTACTTCAATCAGCATCAGTTCATGTAAATCTTTCCAGGTTTTCTGAAACCCTGCTTCTCATGATTTCTTTTAGAAAAATAGCTCCATCTCATTTATATTCCAGGAATTATTTAGCCATTCCTCAATTGATAGACACCCACTCAATTTCTAATTCTTTGTCCTTACAAAAAAAGCTGCTGTAACTAATTTTTGTACATATGGATCCTTTTCCCCTTTTTGTGATCTCTTTTGAATTCAGGCTTAGTAGTGGTATCGTTGGAGCAAAGTTTATATACAGTTTTATAACCCTTTGAGTGTAGTTCCAAATAGCTTTACAGAACAGCTGTAGTAGGTCACAACTCCACCAACAGTGCATTGGTGTCACAGTTTTCCCACATCTCTTACAGCATTGATCAATTTCCTTTTGTGTCACTTTAGCCAGTCTGATAGGTATGAAATGGTATCTCAAAATTGTTTTAATTTTCATTTGTCTAATCAATAATGATCTGGAGCATTTTTTCATATTACTACAGGTAGCTTTGATTTCTTTATCTGAATACTGACTGTTTATATCCTTTGACAATTTTTCTGTTATATTCTTATATTTAACTTCATTCTCTATTCAGTTTAGGCATGGTATTATAATGCTGAATGAAGGGAGCAGAACTAAGAAAACAAAGTGCGCATTAACAACAACATTCTGAGATGAACAACTTTGATGGAAGCAGCTCCTCTCAGCAATTAAGAGAGCTAGGACAACTGTATTAGACTGACTATGGACTATATTATTCCCATTCAGAGGAAGAATAACAAAGCAAAGTAAAACACACACACACACACACACACACACACACACACACACACAAAACAGCCTTTCAGAATCTGATGAACACTTTATAAAAATTATCTCTAATGTATCTCTTTCCCTTAATCCTAATTCCTCATGCTGAAAATAATTAATCTGTAAACATATTGATCCAAAATATGTATGTACAATGCTAACCTGACTGCTTGCTGAGGGGAGGGAGGTGGAAAGGGAGGCTGGACAGAAATTTTGTATCTTAAAATATATATTGTGTATATAAATATAAATAAATAAATTAAGAAAAAGATATTATACTATATGATTTTATTTTATTTTGTTTAAGGCAATGGGGTTAAGTGACTTTCCCAAGGTTACACAGTTAGGCAATTATTAAGGGTTTGATGACAGATTTGAGCTCAGGTACTCCTGACTCCAGGGCTGGTGCTCTATCCACTGAGTCACCTAGCTGCCCTGAATGCATACTTTTTAAAGATCTCCTTTTAGATAAAAGAAGACTTATAGCCTGAGAATCATGGCTCATGATAGAAGAGACCTTATCTAGTCCAACAACATTTTATAAATGAAGATGGGGACAGTGAGTTAAGGTGACTTGTCCACAGACCTGAGAGTTGAATTCAGAATTGTTTCTGAGGCAGAACCGAATTCAGAAACCTGAGACTCTAGGCCTTTATTCTATTCCTCAATCCTTCCTTATGACATGAAAGTCTCTGTTGCCAATATATTAATTCAGGGATCAAATTAAAGTACTTGCTTGACCCATAATGAGCATGTCAAAATTCAAAGGACCTTGTGTATGAAGTCTCTACTTATGTTCACCCTGTTTGGCAAAAAGTGGGCAAGCAATTAAGTACCAGGCACATGAGAGGTGATATTTACCATGTATTTTTTTTATTTTCATCCATTTGTACATGCATATTTCCAAGTTACAAAATTTCCCTCCACCCTTCATTCCCACACCCCTCCCCTCAGTAGGGAACAGTCAGGTTAGCATTTTACATACATATGTTTAACTTATATATTGCTGCAGTTTTAAGGAAAGGAATTGGATTCCAGGGTGAACACAGTCAATTGAAAGGTGCTCAGATATACCTGCACAAAATGATAAAATACCTGAAAAAATTCTGTACAGAAAAATAAATGTGATTATAAACCATACTCTAGAAAGAGGACAAGTTGTTGGTGAGGAAATCTGACCTTGGACTATTTTAGGAATTACTGTTCCTAAGTAGAAAAGTCTGGTTCTGTGGAATTCTGTCTTTTATGGATCATATAAAAGGTTACCTTGGTTCATGAGGAGCTTTTTTTCTTATTTTTTGAGATGATTTTGGTTTATTTATTTTACATTAATACAATAATTTTGTTATAAGAGTAAACATAACGCCCCCCAAGAAGATGAGAAACCTCAAGAATAGTGAGAGAGAGAGAAAAAAATGTACTTCAGTCTGTGTTCAGATTCCAATGGCTCTGCCTCTGGGGTGAGTTGCTTTCTTTATCGTAAGTCCACCAGAGAAGTTGCTTCAATTTTTCTTACAGTTGCTATTACCTAGATGTATTTCCCTCCACTCTGTTCCTCTCCACTCTCATTTATTCTATTCTCTCTTTCCTTTCATCCTTGCCCTGTCCCAAAGTGTGTTATATCTGAGTACCCTCTCCCACAATCTTCCCTCTCTTCTATCACCTATTCCTCCCTTCCTTCCCCCAATTCCCTCTTATCCCACCCATCCTTTTCTTCTCACTTTTCTCTAGGGTAAGATAGATTTCTATACCCTATTAAGTGTGTATGTTATTTCCTCTCTGAGTAATTTCTGATGAGAATGAAGGCTCACTCCATTCCCCCTTGCCTTCCCCATTCCACTCCATTGAAAAAGCTTTTTCTTGACTCTTATGTAAAATTTATTAGCTCCTTCTTCCTCTCCTTTCCCTTCCTCCCAGTACTTTCCTTTATTGCCCATCAACTCCATCTTTTTACTATACTATACCATTATATTCTGCTCCTTCTATATATGCTCCTTCCAACAGCTCTTATAAATGAGAAAGTTTATGTGAGTTATCAATATCTTCTTCCCATGCAGGAATACAAACAGTTCAATATCATTAAGTACCTCATAGTTAGTCCTCCTCATCCACCCCCTCTATGGTTCACCAGAGTCCTGTACTTGGAGAGAAAACTTTCTGTTCAGCTCTGGTTGTTTCAATAGGAAAATTAGAAACTCCCCTGTTTTTTCATTGAAAATCCATTGAAAGTTCTGGTCCCTTTTGGTCAGCTTTCTCCTCTTCATGTCCTGAAAGAGGATGTTCAGTTTTGCTGGGTAGTTGATTCTCAGTTGTAAACCAAGATCTTTTGCCTGCTGGAATATCATATTCCAATCCCTATGAGCCCTTAATGTAGATGCTGCCAGATCCTGTGTAATCCTGACTATGGGGCCTCGGGAGTTGAATTGTTTGTTTCTGGAAGCTTTTAGAATTTTCTCTTTGACTTGGGAGTTTTGGAATTTGGATATAATATTTATGCAAGTTTTTCTTTTGGAATCTCTTTCAGGAGGTGATTGGTGAATTTCCTCAATTTCTATTTTACCCTCTGCTGCTAGGATCTCAGAGCAATTTTGCTGTGTTTTTTTCCTGAAAAAATGAAGTCTAGGTTCTTTTCGTGGTCATGAATTTCAGGTAGCTCAATAATTTTTAAATTATTTCTTTTGGATCTGTTTTCTAGGTTGGTTGTTTTTCCAATGAGATAGTTCACATTTTTTTTTCTAATTTTTGACTTTTTTGGAAGGGTTTTATTTCTTTCTGATTTCTTGCAAAGTAATCAACTTCCTTTAGTTCCATTCTGCCTTAGAAGGAGTTATTTTCTTCAGAGAGCTTTTTTATCTCCTTTTCCAGCTGGCCAGTTCTACTTTTTAAGGCATTCTTCTCCTCATTTGCCTTTTGATTTGCTTTTTCCATTTGGCCTAAATTGGTTTTTAACATATTATTTTCTTCAGCATTTTTTTGTATTTCTTTCACCAAGATGCTGATTTGGTTTTCATGATTTTTCTGCATCACTCTCATTTCCCCTCCCAATTTTTCCTCCACCTCCCTTAATTGCTTTTCAAAAGTCTTTTTTGAGTTCATCCATAGTCTGAGCCCATTTTCTATTTCTCTTGAAGGTTTTGGATATGGAAGCTTCGATTTTGTTGTCATCTGAGTATGTGTTTTGATCTTCCATAGGACTAAAGTAATTTTCTATGGTCAGATTATTATTTTCCTGTTGTTTACTCATTTCCTCATCTCAAGACTAATTTGCAGCACTTACAAGGCTTTGGGGTTTTTTTTTTTGGGACACCCCACTGGGTCCTTTATTCTTCCGAGGTCTTATGCTCTCTTGCTTGTGCTTTGATATGTAGATGATCACGGTACTCTCCTCTGCCCTGGAGCTGTGAGGATCCCGGCTATCTTAGTACGGAAGACCAAACTGCAACCTGGATCTGAGTGTGGGCAAACAGCAGAGTCCTGCCCCAGGGAGAGCAGAGAGATTTCTCAAGTCTCCTGACCCCCTTAACTGTCTGTGGGCTGTGCTCTGGAGGTGCAGGCTACTTTTCCCTGATTATTGCTACAGGTTCTGTGGCTGCTGCACCTCATTCCACACTCATTCTGGTGTAGCAGAGATCTCTCATTACCCCTTCAAGCTGCACTGCAGCCGGGGCTCTTTTCCAACTCCCAGTCCTGGTGAAATACACCTTTCCTGAGCTTCTAAGTTATCTTGGACTGTTAAAATGTATCACTATTAAGTGTGTATGTTATTTCCTCTCTGAGTCTCACTCCATGCCCCCCTGTAAATTTTGGCTATAGTTGTAACTTGATGGCTTTTGGAATTTTGGGGGAAAGGAGTTCCTGGGAAATGCTGGCTTCATGTCACCCTTTTGGCTCTAGCTTTTTCCTATTAGAGAATACAGACCCAGATTTCAAAATTTGAAAAATTTATTTGGTTAGGATAATAATGCTGTAATTCCCTCTGTTTTTTCTATTTAACTTATGATGGTAGATTTAAAGTCAGAAGAGATCTTAGAAGCCCTTGAGTCCAACTCTATATTTTACAGACAAGGAAATTGAGGATTGAAAAGCTAATTGGATTACACAAGCTAGGATATATCTAAAGCAGGATTTGAATTCAAATTGATCACTCACTTGGTCCAGCTACTTGGTGAAGTGAATAGAGTGCTAGACCTTGAGTCAGAAAACTCACTTTCCTGATTTCAAATCTAGCTCAGACACTTATTATATGACCCTGGACAAGACCCTTCCCCCTGTTCACCTCAGTTTCCTCATCTATAAAATGACCTGAGAAGGAAATGGCAAACCACTCTATATCTTTGCCTCCAATCCCCCAAATGAGGTCATGAAGAATCCTATATGGCCAAAACAACTTCCTCCCATTCTTCTGTCACTCATTTATTGAACATATCCGTAACATGAATAAAGTGCTTTACTATGTGCTAGAAGAAATAGATGAATGAAATGCCTCTACTCTTGTAAAGTTAACTTTCATATTATATTCAGTTCTGTGACTGACATCAAACTTAGGGAAGAAGGAATGTGAGAAAACCTTAGCATCTCTGTCCCTGTTTCATTCTGTTATCTAACCTTTTGGCTAGAATTAAAACCTATGGGGTTAACCTTATGTCACAAAGACATAGAACCAGAGCTAGAAAGATCCTCAGTGACTGTTGCCGCCCCCTCTCCCAACTGCCTTCCTCTTCTATTTTGTAGATCAGCATCATCCTTGCAGGTTATCTCATTTTCCACAATTGTCTGATGATTTAATTAATCAGGCAGTATTTATTAAGTGTTTCCTGTGTGCTAGCTTTGGGAATACAAAGACAAAAAAAGAAATAATCCATACCCTCAAGGAACTTGCATTCTATTATTTGGTAAAATCATCTTGCCTGTCTACCTATGATTTTTTCTATCCATTAGTTGACTTTCTTGGACATGAACTAAACTTATAATATCTGGTGGGTCTCTCTTAGTTCCTTTCTCCTCTTCATGTCCCAACAAAGCAAAGGGGGCCGCATTCCTCATCCTCAAAACTGAACCTGTAATTTTACAATATAAAACTTAATTTGAGTAGGGAATATTTATATCAAGGTATCATATTTGTGGAAATATAAACCCAAATTATATGACAGCTAGAGGTATTTAAAAATGAACTTTTCCCTGTTACTTTAAACCCTGTTTCTTTAAACCCTGTTACTTTTCCTTAAAAGTGAGTTGATTCCTTGTTACTTTAAACTTTGGTTTCTAACCTGGATGACTACTTGTCAGGGATGCTTTAGCAGAGATTCACGCATGAAAGTCCTTCCAACTCTGAATTTTCTGTGGTTCCAGAATTATGTGCCTGTCGATTAGACAGAAATAATTCAACAAAAAAGAGGCAAGTTTGGAAACAAATTTCTTAATAGTGGGACATACAACCATGAGGCAGTATAGCCAATAACTAAATTGAGTAAATGGTGATTCCTACAGTCTGAGGAGCTAGTTTAACTTTGTAGTTGACCCAACATCCTCTTGTATACTCAAGATCAGCTTATCTTTAACTGATTACAAATTCATCTATGGAACCCTTTTTTGTTCTCATTTTGATCTAACTTCTCTCAATAACAACAATTCATACTCAATCTTAAACCATTAGTGTAGAATCCACATTTCTAATTTTAAAGACCTTTCCAAAAACTAAGAGATAAAGAAATAGGCACAAAGCATCACCTAGTTGACCCCTCTTTAATGTCCTGGTCATAAGGAATGGGGTTAGTGTTGAGATATGCCATTCTTTTCATTCATATCATCTTCTTTAGTTCTGATGTGTGCTTGAACTTTCTTGCTATTAACTACGATGGAATTCATGTAGTTTTTATTTTGTTTCATTGATTCCTAATCATGAGTAGTATGTCCTTAGTAAGAACTGGTCACATCATCTTGTGCCATGGATTGGCCTGCATCTATTTTTTAAACCCCAATTGGCATGCTGGGCTAAAGATGGTTAACATTGATCCCTTCTCCCCTGCCAGAGGACTACAGAAAAGAGACTCCTCTTAAGAACATACCCACAGGAAACTGATGATGTGTCAAGCTAGTAATTTAAACCATGAATCTGTACTTGCTTAAAGATGAACTTGTTTGGAAGAAAAATGAGAAAAATGCTTGTGACCGACCAGCAGAGTCCCCGGATAAGTGCATCAATTTTGGTTCCTGGCAGATCCAACACACATAATAAAATGAAACTGCTGAGGTCAGCAGCGGATGGAAACTACACTTCTTATTTTCACAAACACAGTTTTGGGGATGGTAATCATATCTATTAGCAAGGGTGACACCTCTGTCTGCCAGCCAGAAAAATGAGCTCTCCCACCTTGCAAAATGAGCAAAGCAGAGATCAATAAATCATAAAATTAGTTGAGACATCATTTATCCTCCGTGTCTTTTCCTTCATTCCTGCCACAGTCCCCCAGGACACTAATTCATTTATTGCATTTTATCGTTGCAAAAACACGTCAAGGTTTGGAGGCCGTGTGCAGTCTAGGCAAGTGGGAACAATAATGTGGATCATTAATTAAGCAGGTTTTGGATAGTTCGCTTCCAAACTTGGTCACAATTCAGGTTTGATAAATTGGGTTGTAGCACTGCTTCAGAGCCTAGAATGTTTTAGGAACATGCTCTGAGAAGACAAGAAGGAAGAGTTAGACAGATACACATACACGCACATACACACAAAAACATACAGAGAGAAACATAGACAGACATACAGAGAGAGATAAATAAAAATAGATACACAGAGGGAATTCTGTTAACTTTCAAGAGATAAATACATTTGGTACAAACCAGGTCATATAAAAATGTACACTGGTATTTCTAAAGAAGAAAAGATTCTCTTTTCTGTTTCTTGAAATATAGACAAATTTCAAGGAATAGACTTTGTGCATAGCTATGGATCCTCATTTAGTTTCTTGTGTTCTCAAGCACCAAGTCTTTGCTTTGAAGATCTTAATAAACTGAATCCTATTGGTGAAGGATGTGTCTGTCAAGATAGCCTTTAACTATCATTTGTGAAATGTTATTGAACCAAACCTGTGATCACTGTGATCTAGAAAATTGTTAACCTTTATGTCAGTACTGATAAACAGTAGGTCGTTTTTTGTTTCAAGGTCCTATTCCTCAAACTCATAGATCTGGTACCAGACCCTTCCCTTGCCTTGTCTTCCTTTCCTTCTTTCTTGCCTTTTCTTCCCTTCTCTTCCCTTCCTTTGACTTGCCTACAATTTCCCCAAAGCATAAACTTGCTTCTTTGAAATTTCATTTACTCCTCCTATTTTTTAGGGCCAAGCAAAACACTCCCTTTCTCATGTAATATTTGAAGACAAGTCCAGTTTAGTTGAAATGTAGAATATGTGAATAAGAGTAACACAAAATGAAGATGTAAAGATTGGCTGAAATAAAACTATAATTTATAAAACTATATATTTATTATAGTTTTTATTTTTTTAGAATGATAGATGATTTGGTGAGAGAACATAGTAGCTATAGGGAGACCAGTTAGGAGCTATCACAATGGTTCAGGCAAGAGATGATTAGAACTTTAATTATTCTGGTAGCAGTGTGAGTAGAAAGAAGTAGCAGATTCCAGAGAGATTGTTGAGATAGAATCAATCACACTTAACAATTTATTGGTTATAGGGGTGAGAGTGAGGCAGTAGTCAAAGAAATCACTTGGAAAGTTAATGATGCCAACAAGAAAACTGGGATAATGGAAGGAATAGCAGATTGAATTCTATTTTGAACATTGGGCTTGTTGAGCTGGCATAGAATAATATTCATAGAATAATAAGTTTAGAAGTGGAAGAGACCTTAGAAACCAGCTAGTCTCCTAATTTTATAGATGAGGAAATTGAGGCCCAAAGAGGCTAAGTGACTTTTCTGATCTCTCACTTAGTCAGAGAAACTGGGATTTTAAACCCAAGTCCACTGACCTTTGGTGAGTTTCATAACAACTTTGTGCAGGCCATTATTGTTATTCTTATTTTACAAATGAGAAAACAGAGTCAGAGAAAGTAAGTGACTCATTTTTCCTACCCAGTTAATAGAGGACAGAGATAGGATTCCAATGCTGACTGTCCTTTCTCCAAGTTAACTTTATTATACCAATCTACCTTTAGCAGTACATGCTTCTGCAGTTCAAAAGCAGAAGTCATTTTGGGTTGAGATATGTTGGAAAATACTTTTAAAAAACATTTTAGGGGACAGTTAGGTGGCACAGTGGATAGAACACCTGCCCTGGAGTCAGGAGGACCTGAGTTCAAATCTAACCTCAGACACTTAATAATTACCTAGCTGTATGACTTTAGGCAAGTCACTTAACCCCATTGCCTTGCAAAACCAAAAAAACAAAACCCCCCAAAACTCCCATTTCATTGAGGTTGTTAATTCCTGGTGACTCTCCTATCTCCCCAAATCCAGTATGGAGCAGGGACCTGAAAATGTGTGCCTGTCTCTTAGGGAACAGATCAACTCAGGCAATACTAATTTAGGAATAATTTCATATAAGAATTAATTGAAGGCATGGTAATGGATGAGATCAAGATGGGGGGGTATGTGTGGAGATAAGATAGAAGGGGATTGGAGAGAGAGGGAGCAAGGATGAGATGAAGAAGGACATTCAGATTTTGTGACTGTGTCACTGTGATGTGACTCACTATTTAGCAAGTCTCTATCCCAGCTGAGGGGAGAGCAAAAAACCATTCTTATATCTATGAGAAATGATGGGGGATTTGAGCACAAAGGAGGTAATTACCCAGATTGATAGTGTGGGTAGTAGACCACTGTTTAAACAAGGGCTGGACAAGAGAAATAATACTCTTTCTCAGCATTAGTTTACTTAGAAGCCATCAAGCTTTTGGAAGATCAAGGTACAAATGACTGCTTATATTAGGATTAACATGTTTGGACCCCAGGTTTCTTCTTGTGGACTGAAGATCAACTGAAGCTTTAAATCCTAGAATGAACACATAGTACAAAATGAATGCCACACGTGCAGATGAGGAAATGACTGAACTCTCAAAAGGAGAGCCTTTTGAGGAGGAAATTTCAAAGACAAAATCATTCCAGACTTGGAGAGAGATGATTGAAGCAAAAGAGTCATAAGTTAAAAGTTTTAAGAGATTTGTCCACTGGATGCTTCAAAATCTTTAAGCCAACTTTTAGTTAGCCACTAGAGTTGAGGGGCTTGGAGGGTGGCAATTCTATCATGCCTCTTGCCTTTCTCACTAACAGTGTAAAACTATTTAGGTGATAGAGTGGGTAGGGCCCTGGGCCTGAATTCAAGAAAAATCATCTTCCTGAGTTCAAAATTGGTCTCAGACACTTATTAGCTGTGTGACCTTGGGCAAATCACTCAACCCTAATTGCCTCAATTTCCTCACCTGTAAAATGAATTAGAGAAGGACCTAGTAAACTACTCCAGCATCTTTGTCAAGAAAATCCCCAAAGGGCTCACACAACTGAAGAAAATTAAACAAAAATAATATTCCATCTGGTTTCTGAAGTTGGCAAAAGAAGTTATTCTAAATTGGATTAAAGGTCCCTTTGACCCCCAAATGTATTAATCATTAGTCTGTCCTATCTAAAATTTCCACTAGAGATTTGCAAAGATCTTTCTCTGTAGTAGGGGTGGAGTATGAAACCATATGAATTTTATTCAAGTGAATTAAACCTATTGCTTGACCATGAGGTGGCACCATTACTCACTAACCTGATCCTATTCAACATGCAAGATCCCAAAATACTTCATCCTAGTGACTTTAGTATTCAGTATACAGTAGGTACTGAGTAAATGCTTGCTAATTTGTTGATTGATTGATTTTGCCTCTTACTGTATTCAATAAGAAGTCTTCCCAGAATGTTCTGGGAATGATGGTTCAAGTTTACAATTAGGAGATTGATGACTTGTTTGAGTTCTGGGGTTTCGAGTTACAGAAGCGCTAACTGATTGTGTATCCATACTAGGCCTACAACTAATATGGTTGAGTCCCTAGGAGCAGAAACCTGGACTGATCTAGGAGAGTAAAATCAGAGCAGCTTGATTTTCTCTACAGATTAGTATTGAATTATTCTATTAGGGACCACTGCAGTTCCAGGCTAGGCACAATAGGGAGATCCAGTCTCAAAAACAGAAAACAATGGTGGGAAAGGGTATGTTTGGTAGATTAGTAGAACATTAGACTGGGCAACAGAGCACCCTTTACTTCTATTTCTTTGTAATTTTCAAGTCTTCTACTTGGTTTTTTCAGCCCATTACTTCACATGTCCAGTATATGTTCCTTTCTCATGCAATCCTTTATAACAGTTAATTAGACTTTCTACAGATGTCCAATTACTTGCATATTTTTACCTGGTACTATTTGGAAGGACATCTGGTGACCAACAGGGATCTCTGTTAACTCTTCTTCATGACTGCAAGGCAATATTACTGGGTTTAACCATCTGGTCTGTCATGAACTCTGAGAACCCCTCACTGTCCTAGGCATTGTTGGTGGGAGAGGTGGATACAAAAGAAAGAGAAAAAGGACCTTTGTAACTGAGTCAGCTTCCTGTATCTGATTTCGAGTTTCTATATTTTGCTGAAACAGAAACAAACCCTAACCTAGGGTAGCTGACCTTGCTAAGGAGAATTTTTTTTAAGATGCTTCTTTCTATAGATCATTCTGTATAGATTGAATCAATTTTTCTCCAACCCTGGATCAATTAGCACCTGACCTGAGAGTTGGCATGGAGACAGTGAAGGTATTTCTGTGGGTGACTGGAGAGACCTGGAAGATTTTCTTTAAGAACTGATTCTAACATCCTTAATATTTCAAGTTGTATTCTCTTCCTAGTCAAATTTGTTTTGTGAAAAAGATGTCCCTGAAGTAATGTCTCTCCCTAGCAATATTAATTACTGTATTCTTTTTCATGTCATCCATTATCAGAAATCTTTAGATACTGAATGACTGAATTCGGATGTTTTACAATTTGGGTTGTGTCTTTTGTTGGACATTATTGTATTTCTCAGACCCTCTGAGTGTGGACTTTGTGTGCATGCCTTGTAATAAGTAGCACAGAAGAATAAGTTATAGATTCTGCTAACATTGAGGTACCAAGAGATATGCCAGTTGGCTTCTTAGGGGGCATGGGAGCAAAGGAAGAAAGAGGATAGCCATTTGAAAACACAAGAGGAAAATTTTGAGCCAGAATAATCTAAGTTTGCATATGGCTAGCCTTGCAATTAGGAAGATCCACATTTATGTCCTATGTCTAAAACATACCAGATATGCTACTTTAGACAAGTCACATTTCTTTAGACAATTCTTCAGGATTGACTTATTAATCTAGGACCTCCAGGTCCATGAATAGATTTCAAGGGATCTGTGAACTTGGATTAGGGAAAAAACCCACATATTTACTTTCATTTGCCTCTAACTGAAACACCATTTCCTCTAATTATTAAAAAATATTATTCTACAAAGGACTGTGTAGCTTTCACCAGACAGTCAAAAAAGTCCATGATACCAACTAAAGATTAGGAACCCCAGCTCTGGATTATGAGCTAGGTAGGTTCTAACACTGTTTAGAAAAATGGCCCTGGAGTCATGAGGATATAAATTCAAATCTGGTCTCTGATACTTACTAGCTGTGTGACCCTGGGCAAGTCACTTAACTTCTGTTTGCTTCAGTTTCTTCAATTATAAAAATGAGCTGGAGAAGGAAATAGCAAACTACTTTGTTATCTTTGCCAAGAAAATCCCAAATGGAGTCATGAAGAGTTGAACATTATTGAAATGACTGAACAACAACAAATCTCTGAATTAAAGCAACAGTTGTTGCATTGACAGAGGGAGAGATTTTTCATACAAGCATTTCCTCATAAGGATGAAATCACAGGTATTGACAAAAAAAAAGAGAAGAAAATGGAATTGAATTTTTTTAACAGGAGGAAACCCTCTTAACTGTTCAGAAGGACTCTTCAAAAATCTCTAAGGGATGATAATCTTTTTCTTGCCATTTGATTGGGCAATAAACTTTGGAAACTTCCTTAGCTTTGTTTACAGTGAGGAGAGTAAATAAAAACATGACCACCAGGGATTGCCTTGCACTAGTCAGTCAAAAAAAGAAATGTTGTCTTACCTAGTGGAGTCAAGTCAATAGGCTCTTAGTGTATGAATCCTCTTGGAATAATTCATTAACTCCCTTTAGACCTCTAAGTCAGGTGGAATTAAATTCTCCTCCAGTAGAAGCTATGGTATAATTTAAAATTTAACATGCTTAGGTTCTGTGTGTGTGTGTGTGTGTGTGTGTGTGTGTGTGTGTGTGTTTGATATTTCTGGATGTTCAAAGAGAATTGTGAGGCTTTGAGAAGAGAAAGTCCATGTCTTTAAGGATGTCACCCAAGTTCTCAATCTATGGATTAAAGCAGTTGCTGTTGATTATTTGCCAAAGTGAGTGGCCCAGTACAATACAAACTCCTTTAGGGGCAGCATCTATTTTTATTTTAGTCTTTATTTCTTCAGGCTTAGTGAACAATTCTATTTTTTGGAGGTACTCTTATTATTGTATTCATTATTATATTGCACTGCATTGCAATGTATTGTATTCATTATTGTAGAGGTGAGGGAAGAGACTCCCTCTCCTTGTGCAAGTCTGAAACTGTTTTGCAACATACAGCCCAAAGAACCTTTCTGAGGTTTCCTGAGAAGTTGAGGAATTTGTTGATATATCAGAGATGAGACTTGAATCCACTAGGTCTTCCTGAATCCATGGCTAGTTACAACACTGCTATCTTGAATGAAATGATTGTTGACTTGATTTAAAGTGATATGAAATTAAAGAACTGGGATTTGGATAAATAACAATGTAATGAGTATTAAACCAGTAGCACCATAGGCCTATTTTGGTGTTTTGGGTTAGATTTGCTAACGAAAGTTCTTTCTGCTTAAAATTTTACAGGTCTCTTGAATTTCTGATATGATTGAAACCATTCTAAATCTTCAGTATTGAAAAATTAAGTAAACCATTTTAAAAACCTGATCAAGAAGAAAAATTCAAGTAAAGCACACTTAACAAACTGATGATTAATCAGGTTAATCAATCAAACACAAACTTCAAAACGAACACTTGTTCCAACAAATACATATTAAACATTTATTATTACATGGATGTTGCTCTGCTAAGTACTGAGGTAGAATGACAAATAGATATAAAATGGGGTCATGGTCTTGGAGATGAGATATGTACATGTGAAAAGTTAAATATCAATACAAGATAATTTATAATTCAGCACAAAATACAAGGGCTTAGGTAATCATATTAATAAGAACTGACATTTACACAGTACTTTAAAGTTTACAGAGTTCTACTTTATAGATACTATCTCATTTGATTCACAAAGCCCTATGAGGGAAGTATTTTCCCCATGGTGTTCCCAACTGTACTCCTCCCTTCCCTCAAATCTGTTATTTCATTCCTGGTGGGGGAACTTCTGGAATGGCTACTTCTTCCACTGATGCAGATCTCTAGGAGATCTGCTGGTACAGTGAGAGATCAAGTGGTCCATGGTCACACATGTGCCAGAGACTGAACTGAAAATCAGGTCCTCTCGAATATGAAGGTGGTTACTCGTACTCCTTAGGCAAACACTGTCCATTTTTACAGATGAAGAAACTAAGGCAGGTAAAGTTTGGATTTGTTAATGGGATTTGAAATCAGGCCTTCCAGATTCTAAGCAAAATGTTTAATTTACTCATTAAAATAATACTATGATTACTAATAGTCAAAAAACAGTTAGAGTTTTAGTGTATATAAAGGCTTAATTTATATTATCTCATTCCTGTTTCCCAAAACCTTATGAGGTATCCATATTGTTATCTCCATTTTATAGATGAGAAAATCGAGAGTCAGAGAGGTCAAGTGACTTGCCCAAAACCACTCAGCTAGGAGACAGCACAGACAGGATACACATTTTTATTTTGGATTATATGTTTCTTGAATTCAGAGTCAGGTGACATCATAAAATGTTGATGTTGGATGGGATAAAGTTTTTTTGTTTCTTTTTAAAGATTTAAAGGTTTTGTTTTCAAAATATCACTGCTGTTTTTTAATGACCCTCACTTCTCACTTCCTACTTTAAAAAATACCCTTGGGCAAAATAAATCAGACTGGCAAAATATGAAAAAAATGTGTGCCCCATCTCTCACCTAGAGGCCACCATCTCTTGTCCTTTCCTTTTCCTTTGATCTCTGCAGTGATTAGAATTCTGAAAGTCTTTTTAGCACTGTTTTTCTGTTTTGCTAATATAGACATTATGGCATTTTCCACCCCACTCCTAGTTGTGTTTATTTTATTCTGCATTAGTTCATATAAGTCTCTTTAAGTGTATATTTGTCAAATGCAATGGTATTCAATTACATTCTGATGTTACAATCTTTCCTTTCATTTTCCCATTGATGGATATTTATTTTCCTTCCAATAATTTGCCACTACAAAAATACTACTCTAAAATTGTATACACACACACACACACACACACACACACACACACACACACACATATATACATATATATGTCACATAGACATAATTTTAAGGAGTTAGATTTGAGGAGGCAACTTCAGGGAACAAGACACTTACTGATGGAAAAGAGTATCACATAAGGTCTTGAGAAAGAGCAGATCCTGAGACCCTAGTTAAACAGTCTGCCTAGGAGAAATGCTGCAGGGAAGCTTCATAAGGTTTCTAAAGAGAAAAAGAACTTCCAGATACTGAAGTAACAAGAATTGTGAGTTAACTTTTGTCACATGACATGGATTTGCTCTTCCTATGGATGTTGTATGTATTTGAGGGAGAGTATTCCCTAGACTTTGAGGGAGGGAATGATTTATTACAAATGCTGTTAAAATGGTACCTTAACCTTTACTAATTACTGATTAAGTCTACTTGTGGATTAATAAGGGGAAGAATATACCAGTAGGGGCTCCTGAGGGGTGCAATTTGGGGAAGTAGTCTAGAATTTATGTTACACTATCATTATGTGATCTTAGGCAAATCATTGAAACTCATCATCCTTAACTATATAATGAGGAGGTTGGCCTTTGAGGTCCTCTAGATGGCCTTTGAGGTCCCTGCCAGTTCTGAATATGATTCTTTTATATACTACTTGAAAATAGATCAGAAGTAGTATGGAGAGCTTCAGGGAAAAAGGTATGACTTGATTTAGGTCTTGGAGGATGAGTGCCAATTATAAAAGTAGAGAAATGGGGAGAGGAGATCATTCTAGGTCAGTGATGGAAGAGAATAAGATGAATCAGCAGTGCTTCCAATTGTCCCTTGGATAAAACATAAACTCTTCTGTTTGATATTTAAAGCCCTTCATAGTTAGGCTCCGCTCTCTTTCTAGACCAATTCCATATTACTCCCACTCACAGAGAATGGTCTAGCTGTTTTCTCATATATTAAAGTACACGTCTGTCCTCTGTCAATTTTAATAGACTCTTCTCTAAATCTGGAATGTTCTTCACTCTACAGCATCTTGCTTCAGACAGAGCCTACTATCACAATTACCAGAGAATTTTCCTAACTTCTTTTCCTGAATCAGCTTGTTGGTACCTAGAGTCAAGAAGATTGAGTTTAAATCATATTTCAGATGCTCAGTAGCTGTGAAAGCCTAGGCAAGTCATTCAACCTTTATGTGCCTCAGTTTCCACAACTGTAGAATGGAGATAATCATAGTTCCTGTATCCTAGTGTTGTGGGGATCAAAAGAGGCATTATTTCTGAATCACTCATTGTAGTAGTCAATAGGAAGGTGAGTAATAAATATTTGTTTCCCTCCTTCCTCTAGTTGTTAGTTTCATTCACTCAAAATTTCTCTGTATTTGCTTATTTGGAGTTGAAAGGGACCTTAATTATTGCACATATACTACCTATACAAATTCTATTTTAGAAAAAGGTGAAGGGACAGAGAGAAGAAAAATTTGGAACTCAAAATTTTATAAAAAATTATGTTAAACATGATTTTAGATATATTACTTAGATTGCTTTCTGACTTGAGGAGAGGGGAGGGAAGGGAGGAAGCATGAAAAATTTGGAACTCAAAATTTTACGAAATTGAATGTTGAAAAATTATCTTTAAATATAAAAAATTCTATTTAGATAAAAAGTTGAAAACCATCTTTACATATAGTTGAAAAAATTATATTCCAGTTCCTCAGTTTTGAAATGAGGTATCTGAAACCAACTGAATTAAGTGAACTGTCCAGCATCAGGTCAGGAAGAAACATCAAAGGCAAGATTTGAACCCAAGTCCCCATTGCTTTATGCTTCCACTCCATCTTGTGTCATCCAAGGAGAATATAAGTTCATTGAGGGTTGGGGATGCTTTATTTTGGTCTTTTTATCTCCAGGTACATAGTAGGGATATAATAAATGCTCACTGAATTGAAATGAATCTGGATTCAGGAATGAATGTGGATGATTTTATGAGATAATCAGGAGAATGGACTTGATTAAATAGAGTATGAATCATTTCAAATTCAGACCCAGTTTAAATTTACACAGACAAAAACTGGAAGTTAGCCTGAGAGAAGTAAAGGTATATATTTCCCCTCTTACAAGGCTATTTGACCCTCTCTGATGTTTCTGGTGGTCCCCTGTCCCCATCCCTGCATGTTCTGGTTGCATGGCCAGTGGTATTGCAATTCAAGTCTTTCACATCTAGATGGCGCTCAGAGATCTTAGAATTCCCAGTCACTTCAGGGCTCCAATGGAGCAGCCGAAGGTGCCAGGGTAAGGGAGGTTGCTGGGGAAGGCAGTCTGCCTTGGCCCTGATAAACAGCCTCATCTCTTGATCAAAGTATTGCATGCAAAGAAGCATTTTAGCTAGTAAAGCTAATCTGCAGTACTGATCATCCTCATTTCATCACTAAAGTCACACAAGTCTCTCTCAGTATTACAGGACTTGGAGATATTGTGCTTCAATAGAAAGGCACAGCTCTGGAGGTCAGAGGACTTGGGTTCAAATCTTACCTCTTGAGGTGTCTGTGGGCAAATCACAGCCTTCATTTCCTTATTTTCAATATGAGAAGGTTGGGTGCAATGATTTCTGAGGTCCCTTTTAGTTCAGAATATAAAATGCTAAGATTGTTCAGCTGACCAGTGAAGTTGATTATAAAAGTCTAAGATTAGGAGCATTTCTGAGTGAACTTGAATCAAAGATGACATGCATGTATCTGGAAAGTACCTAAGATTAGAAATGAGAGGATTTCCTCCTCCAAGGACCAATAGACCATGTAATTCCAGTGTGTATGTGGATACATATGAATGTATGTGTATATATTGTGTGTGTGTGTGTGTACTCATGTATGAATGTGTGCATTTCTGAAACATCTTTGTCCCATATTTGTCCATTTGTATCTCAGAGGCTCAGGAGAAGGATGCGAGACCATATTTTTGAGATCTTGCAAATGAAGTCAAACAGTTGAGAAATTTCAGGTTTGTTGGTCAATTGTGTCTGACCCTATTTGGGATTTTCTTGGTATTTTTCTTGGCATTTCTTTCTCCAGCTCATTTTACAGATGAAAAAAACTGAGGCAAACAGAATTAAATGACTTGCTCAGGATCACATAACTTGTAAGTGTCTGAGAGTACCCTTGAACTCAGATCTGATTCCAGGCCCAACTCTTTATTCACTGGGCCACCTACTTGCCCATAGTTAAGGAATAAGTCTGTTGTAAAGATATACTTGGGAAGGGAAATGGGGCTTTCAAGAGGAATTCAAGATGCTACCTACAAAATATGGGCATGAGCCTATATAAAACTTGTGGAATGTATGGATGTGTGTGTGTGTGTGTGTGTGTGTGTGTGTGTAAGGTTGAAGGCTGAGACTGCCACTGAATGCTTGATCTGGATTGTAAATGATCTGGGTACAGGAGAAAACATTCTTTAAAAGAGATTGGGGAAAGGAGACAAGTAGACTGAGACAAATAAGATCTTAGGCAGGAATACCAGAATCCTTTTATTAAAAGTGGAAAAAGCAAGTTGTGATATATAAATGGCTACTTGTTGGACTGAAAGAAAAGGTGAATGTGATGAATTCAGAGATGACTTTATGAACTGATGCAAGTCAAAGTTACAGATCCATGTCATCAATGTCAAAGGAAACAACTACAGAACAATTGGAACTGAATGATAAGAAATATAATAACCAATCTTGATCCCAGAGAAGAGATATGAGAAGAGACTTCTTTACTTTCTTTGTGGAGAAAAAGAGGACTATGAATTTGGAAGAGTAGGGATAATGTTAGGCTTTTTTGGTGTGTTGGTTAGTTTTGCTGAACTGCTTCCTACATTTTTTTAGATTCTTCTTTATAAAATATGACTCTTTGGAGGAGGGAAAGGACAGAATACACTGAGAAATAGGAGATAAAAATAAAAGATATCAAGAAAAAAGATGATTATTTTTTAAAGTAAAGAAGCAGCATATTGTATTGGATAGGTCACAGGATTTAAAGTTGAAGTCTGGGATCAGATCCCTACTAAAACTTAAGGATGCTTCTTTTAGTTTAGGGAAGTCATTTAACCTTTTGGTGCTTCAGTTTTCTCATCTGTAAAATAAGGATAATGCTTGCATTCTTCCCTCAAGTCTTCTACCCCTTCATTTCATCTCATAAACTTATCAAGTATCCCTATCTTGGCTAAGAATAGGTCCTGCCAAGTCTTTTCTTTTGTAAATTAATTTGGATATTTGTCACTTAGGAGCAGTGAAGTGATCCTTCTCTGTTTTGTGGAGAGAGATAACCAAAAAAAGTGGGGAACACTCACCATATCCCAGAATGTCTTGGGAAAAAGAATCATAATAAAAAAATGCAAGAGTAGTCCCCACACCCTCCTTCTTTTTCTCCCTCCCCTCACCCCTGGCTTCAACATAGGGACCATAATGATGCAAAGGCAAAAGGAGATGATGAAGAATGACAATGTCCAAAATGCAGTGGCTAAACAAAGTTTTGTTGCTATTTCTGGACAGGTGAGAAGAGATGTCAACAGGGGGTTGATACAGTTAGATGAGCACTTTGGTCAAAGTCCCATGGATCTTCTGTGGTCAAACTTACATAGTTTCCAATCCAATAAACATGTGTTAAACCCATACCATATGTAGGGCACTCTGTTAAGTGCTGGGGATGCAATTAATAAAAAGAAAGACAGTTCCTGCCTTCAAGAAACTTACAATCTAATGGGAGGAGACAATACACATAAGAGAACAAGATAATGGGGTAGGGGGGAAATCATGCAGAATGGAGTTTCTGCCCTTTCTAAAGGAAGGAATTGAGAAGAGCTTTGAGGTTGAGCAGCATGGTGATGAGATCAGACATGATAAGCTTAACCTGCAGTTGAAATCAAGTAGAGAAACAGATGAAGAGTGGGCTTGCTAGGCAAAGAGCTGATATGGTTTTAATAGGAGAATAATGTATCCCCATGGGGTGAGGCAATGGGGTGGTATAGGACACTGGAATAAAATTATTCTCATTATTCTCAGAATTACCTAATAAAGGATGAGGAAAGGTAGACAAGGAGCCAGACACTTAATTTTAATGTCAAGCAAGTAAATGGGGGCTGAGGTACAGCACTCAATCTCAGAGTTTGTTAAGTCTTAGTATCTATGCATCCCTCTCTTTGAGGTTAGGATCAAACCATAAATAAAAAAAACAGTTTGAAAATTAAGGAACCTGGGTTCTAATCTCCTATGAAGAATGAAAACCTATAGAATGTAAAATATTGAAGGCAGATATGAATTTTTAAAATTTTATTTCTTTTATTTTTAATTTATGAACTAAAACAAGAATTTCCATAAGATTTTTTTGTCTGTTTCCACAGCAACTAGCATGGGGTGGCATATTGGAGATTCTTAAAAATGCCTTTTAGGGGCAGCTAGGTGGTGCAGTGAATAGACCACTGGCTCTGGAATCAGAAGGACCTGAGTTCAAATCCAAACAGATGCTTAATTGACCTTGTGACCTTGGGCAAGTCACTTAACCTTAAGTGACTTAACCCTAACACTTAAGCCTTGCCAAAAAATACTTTTTAGTTCATTGATTAAAGAATATACTTTTTATAAGCTAAAATCAGGTCTAGTTCCCTTTATATGTTGAATAGAAAACTAGCTTTGTAACATAATAGACATTCAGTCACCCAACAACCTGCCACTGTAGCCTGGAGTTGTAGCCTGCCACTTTGGGGATCCTATGGAGACATGTGATTTTTCTTGTCCTTTAGACAATAGAGACTCATGAGTGCTGTTTTGAGTGATGTGATCAGACATAGGCATTAGGAAGAACATTTTGGCTGTGTGAATGACAAAATGAAGAGCCTGCATGCCAGGAGACTGGTGAAGAGATTGTTGCAGTAGTTTAGATGATATGACAAGGGTCTAAACTAGGGTGGTGGCAATGGAAGTAGAGAATAAGGGACAGAAAGATTGATTATATAAGAGGAGGATGTGTGAAGGGGAAGAAAGAATCCAAGATCATGTTGAAGTTTTAGCTTGAGTGAAATAGGGATTAAGGAGAAAATGTTGTATCATCAACAGAGACAGGAAAGTCAGGAGGAAGAACTGAATTTTAAGAAAAGATGCTTTTAATCAGGGACAACTTGAATTTAAAGACCATGAAGTTGAAAATGAGAATCTAGAATCCAGAAGAAAAGACAGGTCTGAAAGACAAAGATTTTTGGAGTCATATGGAAACAAAGCAAGTTGATGTCCTGAGAATAGATGAGCTACCTGAATAAGAGAGCAAAGGGAGAAGAGGGATAAGGATAGACATACCTTGGGGGATGCCTGCATTTATAGGATTATGAGATCATGGAATAGAATTGGAAGTCATTTTATAGATGAGAAAACTGAGGCTCCAGAGAATTGTGAGTTCCCCAAGGTTACACAGGTAGTAAGCTTCAGAGGATGAGGAAGCCCCAGGTTTTCTGACTCCAGACCCAGGGAAATCATGTAAAGGAGCCAGAGAAGGAGGAGAAAAATAAGAGAAATGAAAAGTAGTAAAATGTGGATCCAGATAAGGAGCAGAAAAAGGATCAAAGAAGATGTAATCAACAATGTCAAACACTGCAATGGATCAAGGAGAATGAGTATTGAGAAAAGACCAGTGGATTTGATAGTTAGGAGACTGGAAAGAATAATGTTAGTAAGATTGGCAGGTACAAAAACCAAATGGCAAGGGTTATTCTGTGGAAGCAGAAGGTATATACTCATCTCTCTAGAATTTTTGTGCTAGTAGGGAGGAGAAAAATGGAATGCTAGCTACAGGGGTACCTTTCCATTTTGGAACAATTCTAACAACAAGTTTCAGCCCCCCACATCAAACCTACATCTACTTCCCTACAAATTCTAAAAGTTTCCGGTTCTACTCTCTTCCTAACAAGTATAATTCTTTTTTTCCCCCCAGGCTTTTGCAAAGCAAATGGGGTTAAGTGACTTGCCCAAGACCACACAGCTAGGTAATTATTAAGTGTCTGAGGCCAGATTTAAACTCAGGTACTACTGACTCCAGGGCTGATGCTCTATCAACTCCGCCACCTAGCCACCCCCTAATAAGTATAATTCTAATATTTTGTCAAATGACTATCATTTTTCTTCCCACTCCTGACATTCCCATCCCCCATATATAATTATTCTCTTCTCCAACCTAAATATGTCTAGCTCCTTTAACAGGTCCATGTATGGCATAATCTCCCAATCCCTTATCACCCTTTTCATCCTTCTCTGCTCACTCTACAATTTATTTATTTCTCAAGCTTCTTGAGGGCAGAGACTATCTTCTTGCTTGCATTTTAATTCCTAGGACTTAGTACAGTCTCTAGCCTAGAGTGAGTCTTTAATAAAAATTTGTTAATTTGATTTAATGTGACTAAAGACAGGTCATTTAAAGACTTGAACTAATCATTCTTGATTCCAAGCCAAGATTCAGATAATTAGAGCAATGAGTCAAGAAGAAGAGAAAAATATAATAAACTCACAACATTTTGGAGTAAAGATTCTGAACAACTGCTATGGAGAATCCAATAAAGAGCTTGATACATATTAATTAAAACATTTGCCAAACAGCAGTGAGGGCCCAACTTTAGTCTAGGAAATAAAGGGAATGCAGTGGTTCTTTTCCTTTCTTTTTTTCCTATTAGGGATTATTGATTTAAACTGTAAATGTTTAAATCCCTTGTTGGAATAGTTTTTGTTCTTGTTATTAAAATGTAATAAACCTAATAAAATTTGAAGTGATTAGTGATTTGGGGAATCAGACAGACCTTTAAGAAAAAATTTCCCCTTTCTCTCCTCTTATGTCTGACTCAAAATTGAGTGAGATGAGTTTTGGAACATAATTCTAGTATCCATTTCTGTCTCTGCTTTGATATTGTTAACAAGTTTGGCTGTTGTTCAGCCTTTGAAAGAGTTAAATCAATTTAACAGAAAACTTGGTATAATTAGTACTTAATAACCAGCCAGAGTTTCCTTCAGTGCAAATTGTTTTGGTATTGATCTTAGCCTGCACTGTCAGCATTCTGGGAATGCTGAATTTTAAATGCTTAATTCAGCCCTATTCAACCAATAATTTTGGTTTTATCCTCCAAACAAAAGTGGTCTTGTTGTTCTTTCTCTTTCCTCCTCCCCTCTCCTTCAGGAAATAAAATCAATTAATATATGTTTTTTTCTCTAGCACTACTCTGAACCTCTGAGATCAATACATTTTGGGATGCCAATGCATTCTGTAGAGAATTGAATGCACAGTGATGGTACCCTGTGGGGGACAGATGCAAGACAAAGTTTTATCATCTCTTTTATGAGTTAGATTTTATGAGGAGATTTCAGGGACTAACTCTATAACTAAGTGAAGGGAACTAGCTTTGTTTTCTTCTATGTTTTCCCACCTAGAAAATGAAGAGATCAAAGTAGATAATGTGTAAAACTCAGTGAAGTTTTACACTCTTCATTGGATGAAGGGACCTCTGGAACCATTTAACTCAATCCTCTCATTTTACAGATAAGGAAACTAAGGGTCAGAATGATTAAATAACTTGCCCAAGATTACACAGAATGGCAAAGTCATTTGAATTTAGGTCCTTTGACTTCAGGGTCAAGGCTCATTCCACTAAACTATTTCATTTCCTCCTCTAAGAAGTATCTGTTAGGGAAGCACCACTCTCCCGACCCCCCCCCCCCCAACTGGGAGCCCAGTGACCATCTTTGAATTTAAGAACTCTTGATCTCTTGGAAGGTGAGGAAACTGAAGTTGATAGAAATGAAAAGGCATTTGATGCAATAAAATTCCTTGGGACATTTCCCAGAAATTCAGTCTGGTAAAGTGGAAAGAACCCTTAACTGTACTCATAGGACTAAGGTCAAGTCTGTTGAAGCATTGTTGTAACTTTGGGAGTATCATTTCAGTTCTTTCTTAACTCAATTTCCTAATTTGTAATATATGGATAATAATACTTGACCTACCTACCTTGAGGGTTTATTTTAGAGGAAAGTGCTTACTATATGCTAACAACTGTGTTAAATTGCTTGAATTCAGGTACAGGAATGAATTCAGTCCTTGCTTTCAAAGATTTCTTACAGTCTAGATTGGGAAGAAAGCATATAAGAGAGAATGGTAGTTGGGAGGGTATTTTTATTTGGAAGGTTAGTAAGTGGAACATTGATGTACATTGATGTACCCTTTTCAGGAGTAATGACAAAGTTAATCTGGCTAATTCTATTGAAAAAGAGGTCAGTGGGAGAGCAGAAATAACTGTAAGAATCACAGTTCACAGTGCTTAACTTCGTACCAGAGGGAAAGGACAATTCATGCTAGTGGTCCTTTAACATCTCAATTTAGCCCCATATTTCTATGTGACTTGTTTTTATTTAGTCATCTCTGACTCCTTGTGACTTCATTTGGGGTTTTCTTGACAAAGATACTGGAATTATTTTTCCATTTCTTTCTCAAGTTCATTTTACACATAGGAAACTAAGGCAAAAAAGAGTGTCACTTACCTAGGGCAATACAACTACCAAGTGTCTGTGTTCTCATCTGAACTCAGATGTTCCTTGCTTCAAGAATGGCACTCTATTGATTATGCTACCTAGCTGCTTACCACTCTTGTTTCTTTTTCCAGAAATCTCTATCACTGGGTCACTGAGACTGTCAAATTTTGGTAACAAATCTGCTTGGTTAGCTATAGAGATTTTTGGAGTCTGATGTCTTTATGCCAATGTCAACAATACAGGTAGAGTATAAAGCTATATGCTTTTAGCAGAATGAAGATATCATTGACAGAAGTCAGAGCACATACATGCCTAATAACCCTACTCTGTTACCTTGCAAAGGTATAATAAGATTGCAAGTATGTTCCCATACATACTAAGACTTTGAATTTCCATTGTCCTTTGATGCTGCTATAGAAGTAACTTGGAAGGCAATATTGTAAAAGAATTTGAAATCAGGAGATAAAGGTTTGAGGTCTATTTTGACACTTACAATATTGGTTCAAATATAGACTATTCATTCTCTTCTTTATCCATTCAAAAATACTTAATTAAATAATGAGGAAAGCCATGCCTATAGGACTAGACACACTGGATTTGGATTCTCTCCTGATTGTGTGACTATTGTGTGAGCATGGGGTAAGTTGCTTCTCCTCTCTGAGCCTCAATTTTTTTCATCTCTAACATGGTAATAAAAATTATGATAACTGTCATAAGAGGTTGTTGTGAAGAAAGTGTCTTGTAAGTTGTACGATGCTTTATAAATTTGAGTTCCAATTATTATTAAATGGTTAAGGCTTTTTTCAACTTCTTTGGTATATTGACAGATCTGGGAGGAGATCCAGGATTAGTAATAGTGGTGGTAGTTTTGGTAATGAGGATGATAGTTATATAGCACTTTGAGACCTGAAAATAATTCAAACTGAATTATGAATTATCTTGCTTTAAGCCTTGTAACCACCCTAATAGGACATTACAGGCATT